>NW_013893589.1:0-564 GCF_000517525.1 Limulus polyphemus
ACTATGATTTCCTGTATTCCTTGTGTCTTGAATCATTGTCCAATACGAACAGATCTTATAACTAAGATTTCCTGTATTCCTTGTGTCTTGAATCATTTTACAATAGGAAAAGATCTTATAACTCAGATTTCATGTATTCCTTGTGTCTTGAATCATTGTCCAATACGAACAGATCTTATAACTCAGATTTCCTGTATTCCTTGTGTCTTGAATCATTGTCCAATACTAATAAATCTTATAACTTAGATTTTCTGTATTCCTTGTGTACAATGATTCAAGACACAAGGAATAATGGAAATCAGAGTTATAAGATCTGTTCGTATTGGACAATGATTCCAGCCAATACGAACAGATCTTATAACTCAGATTCATGACACAAGGAATAAAGGAAATCATTGTCCAATACGAACGGATCTTATAACTCAGATTTCCAATATTCTTTGTGTAGTGAATAATTATCCAATACTAATAGATCTTTTTACTCAGTTTTTATTTATTCCTTGTGTCTTGAATTATTGTCCAATACTAACAGATCTTACACCTATGATTTCCTTTATTCCTTGT
>NW_013893590.1:0-264 GCF_000517525.1 Limulus polyphemus
TAAATTTTTGAAAACATTTTTTTTAAATACATTCGTCCAGTAACGATTGGCTTCCGACGCCAATGTATGGTTCAGAGATATACACATAATTATAACCACATTTTTTGCAAATTGTATAATAAGCTTTAGTGTTAAGAATATAGAGAAACGTCAGTAGTGTACATCGTCAAAAGATATAAAATATACATACCATTAGTTATAGAACGTATTATTGTGCCTAATTCGATAATTAAAAACCTACGATACGTCATGATCAGAGAAATC
>NW_013893591.1:0-261 GCF_000517525.1 Limulus polyphemus
TTTATATAATTTCAAGTGATTGTTCTGATGTGAGAAAATTTTACGATGAGATGATATGATAAATGTTTTTTATTAAACTTATCTTCATTTAATTGTTATTTTTAAGAACCTATTTCGCGTTCTGAACATTTTAATTTTTTAACATTTTCTATAATATGTGTTTAGAAACTGATTCACATAATAAACCCTACTTCACAAGTGTTGTAAATCACAGCAGATATATATATATATTTAAAAATAGGAAAATACACTATATGTTTT
>NW_013893592.1:0-264 GCF_000517525.1 Limulus polyphemus
AAAAAGGACATTTGGTACTATTTTCGAGGTACAGGTTTAAAAACTTTATTAACACCTAACACCAGCCTGGCATCTTGATGTGGATTTAAAAAAAAAGTCATTACGGAAAAGTTTGGGTTAGACAAAAAGAGGACATTTGGTACTATTTTCGAGGTACAGGTCGCTGGGCCAGACTCTAGACCATGATAGCCAACATGGAAATGTTTTCTTGTAAATGTAAAGTAAAACGCTGTAGCAATGAAACATGATTGAAATGTTCTAGAT
>NW_013893593.1:0-264 GCF_000517525.1 Limulus polyphemus
ACAAGTGATAGAGTATTTAACATGCAAGTAAAAAGTAGTAATAATACAAGTGATAGAGTATCAACATGCAAGTCAAAAGGATAATAATACAAGTGATAGAGTATTTAACATGCAAGTCAAAAGTGTAATAATACAAGTGATAGAGTATTTAACATGCAAGTCAAAAGAATAATAGTACAAGTGAAAGAGTATCAACATGCAAGTCAAAAGTATAATAATACAAGTGATAGAGTATTAACATGCAAGTCAAAAGTGTAACAATAC
>NW_013893594.1:0-266 GCF_000517525.1 Limulus polyphemus
AATCGAACCCAGGATTTTAGCGTTGAGAGTCCATAAAGTTACTGGTGACCCACCGGGGGATGGATATTAATTAAGAAATATAACGAAAGATATTTTCTTATAGGTCTTCTCAAATTAGATGTTTATGAGGCCATTGCTTTCAGCCAGCATTTAGGTCAGTTTGTCTTAGCACAGATATCTTAAACAGAAACCGCCATGTGGTCGTATCAGTTATTGTCGCTAAATCAGTTATCAGTTATTGTCGCTAAATCTTTTTCACTTAATAT
>NW_013893595.1:0-265 GCF_000517525.1 Limulus polyphemus
ATATATAAATTACCGCTGATGTACCATGGAATAGTAAGCTAAAGAGTATTTCAAATGAAAAATGAATGCTAGGATGGATTAAGCCAGGTTGGTTGCTTTCAGTGGAGAACAAAACGAGTGTGATATCAAATCTTTGTTCTGCTGTCAGTAGAGAACAAAACGAGCGCGATATCAAATCTTTGTTCTGCTGTCAGTGGAGAACAAAACGAACGCGATATCAAATCTTTGTTCTGCTGTCAGTGGCAAACAAACCGAGCATGATATA
>NW_013893596.1:0-263 GCF_000517525.1 Limulus polyphemus
AATGAATATTAATCAGTTTGTCTATGAACATCAGTTAATAACCAATCTTTTAATTTTTTTAACTCTGCAATTGTATTTATATTCCATAACTCCCTGAAGAGTTGGTTCATTATATATATTGTATTTCATTCTCTTTTACTCTTGTTCCATAGTTTTTATTGGAATTTGGAATTTAATAATACTTATTTTCTGATGTTCTAGTATTATACATATGATTTTTAGTATTTATGATTAAAACTATAATAGGAATTCAAACTTATTAT
>NW_013893597.1:0-266 GCF_000517525.1 Limulus polyphemus
CCTGTGTCTAATGATAGATCTAACAACTTAGTATTAAATCTCCCCAGTCTCCTGTGTTTAATGACAGATCTAACAACTTAGTATTAAATCTCCCCAGTCTCCTGTGTCTAATGACAGATCTAACAACTTAGTATTATATCTCCCCAGTCTCAGGCATCTAATGACAGATCTAACAACTTAGTATTAAATCTCCCCAGTCTCCTGTGTCTAATGATAGATCTAACAACTTAGTATTAAATCTCCCCAGTCTCCTGTGTCTAATGACA
>NW_013893598.1:0-264 GCF_000517525.1 Limulus polyphemus
AGATTCTTAGATATTCCAACATGTGTACATAGATTTTTAGATCTTCTAACATGTGTAGATAGATTCTTAGATATTCCAACATGTGTAGATAGAGTCTTAGATATTCCAACATGTGTAGATAGAGTCTTAGATATTCCAGCATGTGTACATAGATTCTTAGATATTCCAACATGTGTAGATGGATGCTTGGATATTCCAACATATGTAGAGATATTCTTAGATCTTCTAACATGTGTAGATAGATTCTTAGGTATTCCAACATGT
>NW_013893599.1:0-365 GCF_000517525.1 Limulus polyphemus
GTTTGTTTATCAGATAGATGAATAGTATATTATATTACTTGTCAATAACATCAATCTTTAATTTGTTTGTTTATTTTTAAGCGAAAGCTACACATAGGCTATTTATGTGTTGTGCCAATCGCGGATATCGAACCCCGTGTTCTATCGTTATAAGTCCTAAAGATTACTACTGAATTCCAGTAGAGGGCATCAGCATTTCAAGTTTTTGCTGTTTTTAGAGACGAAAGGAGTTTGGAACTTGTTGCGATGAAAATATACACATTTTCTACATATAAAACATTTCGTAGTTTTTTATTAAACTCATTATCGAATTAGAAACATGTTCATCGTTTATCATAATTCCACCTTTTTTACACTTAATAAAG
>NW_013893600.1:0-266 GCF_000517525.1 Limulus polyphemus
GGACTGGTTAAAGTGTGGATATAAACTAAGCTAAGTTTACTGGACTGGTTAAGGTGTGGAAATAAACTAATCTAGGTTGACTGGACTGGTTAAGGTGAGGATATAAACTAATCCAGGTTGACTGGACTGGTTAAGGTGAGGATATAAACTAATCTAGGTTCACTGGGCTGGTTAAGGTGAGGATATAAACTAATCTAGGTTCACTGGACTGGATAAGGTGAGGATATAAACTAATCTAGGTTCACTGGACTGGTTAAGGTGAGGAT
>NW_013893601.1:0-263 GCF_000517525.1 Limulus polyphemus
GCAGCTAAAGGACTTTTGTTTGTTTCGTTCTTGAATATTTATTCAAATATATGTAGTAGCTAAAGGACTTTTGCTTGTTTTGGTTCTTGAATATTTTTTAAATGTATGTAGCAGCTAAAGGACTTTTGTTTTGGTTTTTGAATATTTTTTTTAAATGTATGTAGCAGCTAAAGGACTTTTGTTTTGGTTTTTGAATATTTATTCAAATATATGTAGCAGCTAAAGGACTTTTGCTTGTTTTGGTTCTTGAATATTTTTTTAAA
>NW_013893602.1:0-266 GCF_000517525.1 Limulus polyphemus
ATATGGATCGTTAATAAAAGTAAGGAAACAAGGCTGGAGATACTGTATACATTATTTATTCAAATTACAAATCCCTATTTTGACTTCAACAAATATCAATCTAGATAACAGCATGAAGCCAAAATAGGGGTTTGTAGTTTGAGTAGATAATGTCAACAGTATCTCCAGCCTTGTTTTCTTACTTTTTTTTACGATCTTTATTTGCTGGTTCTTAAATTCCCAATTTTTTATTTATCTTGTATTTTTGTATATAAACATAATGTGCT
>NW_013893603.1:0-266 GCF_000517525.1 Limulus polyphemus
ACCTTCCATTACTCTAAAAGTAATACAAACATTGAATGGAAAGCTCAAGACGGTTACCAGGTTCTACAATAAACCACAAACATTGAGCAATGTTTAAGACAACCACTGGATAATGCTATTAAATATGAATCCTTATAACCACGTTTACCTTCCATTACTCTCACAGTAATACAAACATTGGATGGAAAGCTCAAGACGGTTACCAGGTTCTACAATAAACCACAAGCAATGAGCAGTGTTTAAGACAAACATTGGATAATGCTATT
>NW_013893604.1:0-267 GCF_000517525.1 Limulus polyphemus
GTTCTAAACAATTTTTATATGACCTTACTTTTGACCATTATGTAGATAGTATTTAGATACCATTTCATTGATACGTATTAGATACAACTTTCTTATTGCGTTTAGATCAACGTTTCCCAAACTTTTTTGGCCACGGAACACTTTTCAGCTGAGAAAAAGCTTACGGAACACTAGACACGTGAAATGTCGGTGTAGAGGGTATGTTGCGCCCGCAGCGCCCTCTAAATTTTTTATATTATATATTTATTTATTTAATCTAATTACATA
>NW_013893605.1:0-266 GCF_000517525.1 Limulus polyphemus
GAGAGAGAGATGGACAGAGGGTCTATGTAAGACACTATACAATATTTGTGCATAGAGAAAGAGAGAAGGAAAGAGGGGTCTACGTAAGACACTACAATATTTGGGAAGAGAGAGAGAGATGGAAAGAGGGCATATATAAGACACTATACAATAGTTGTGAAGAGAGAGAGATGGAACGAGAGTGTAAGTAAGACACTATACAATTTTGTTGGAGAGAGAGAGAGAGATGGACAGAGGGTCTATGTAAGACACTATACAATATTTGT
>NW_013893606.1:0-267 GCF_000517525.1 Limulus polyphemus
TTCTCCAAAAAATGTAAAAGTACAAGAAAATCAAATTTAAGCATGTGTTGCAAAATATTATGAGCACCACATTCTGTTTCAACCGTGTTGCCATTCTCACTTAATTGCTCTAACAGTCCTAGCAATTCATCCAGTTTTTCATGTACAACTTTTACTGCCTTTTCTCTTGCACTCCACCGTGTTTCTGATTCACGCTTGACAGAGATCTTAAGCTCCTGCTGCAATTCGTCCCATTGAGTTGTTGAATGAGCAAAGAAATTATAAATT
>NW_013893607.1:0-266 GCF_000517525.1 Limulus polyphemus
GGCCTTCCATGCTTCCCTCACAACAAATGAAACAGTTAGGGCAGCACTTGACATCATGGCCTTCCATGCTTCCCTCACAACAAATGAAACAGTTAGGGCAGCACTTGACATCATGGCCTTCCATGCTTCCCTCACAACAAATGAAACAGTTAGGGCAGCACTTGACATCGTGCCTTCTTGTGCTTCTCTCATAGCAAGTGAAATAGGTAGGGCAGCACTTAACAACAAATTTAGCTATTTGATAACTTTTAACATAATCAAAGAAT
>NW_013893608.1:0-266 GCF_000517525.1 Limulus polyphemus
CTTTGAAGAATGATAGACTAATTTGAAATGCCATTTGGTATAGATTAAAGGCAAAACGATCACAACATTATGTTAAACTAACAGGAACGTCGCCCAGAGGGCAGCTGTTTGTGCTAATAATTACTAACCGTAGTATTCATACCTCATTGAAAAAAGTGGATATATTCCAAAAAAAGGATTTTTTTTCTGGGAATTACTTTCTCAGTACTACATTTAAAAATTACATCTATAAAGAATATAATCAAACCCTCATGTGCAGCTCGAGT
>NW_013893609.1:0-264 GCF_000517525.1 Limulus polyphemus
TTCTGTTAGGGGAACTTTAACAACACCCAACTTCTTTACCCATTCTGTTAGGGGAACTTTAACAACACCCAACTTCTTTGCCCATTCTGTTAGGGGAACTTTAACAACACCCAACTTCTTTACCCATTCTGTTAGGGGAACTTTAACAGGACCCTCCTTCTTTACCCATTCTGTTAGGGGAACTTTAACAACACCCAACTTCTTTACCCATTCTGTTAGGGGAACTTTAACAACACCCAACTTCTTTACCCATTCTGTTAGGGG
>NW_013893610.1:0-265 GCF_000517525.1 Limulus polyphemus
ATTATAGCACAGTTTAATATATGTTCGGCAAGTAATTATAGCACAGTTTAATATATGTTCGGCAAGTAATTATAGCACAGTTTAATATATGTTCGGCAAGTAATGTTAATGAAACTAAACAACGAAGTAAAACAGAACAAGATCGTTAGACAAACTCTACATTATAGCACAGTTTAATATATGTTCGGCAAGTAATTATAGCACAGTTTAATATATGTTATTGGTTACTGAATATCATTATCTTATTTATTATTGTTAATTTTTT
>NW_013893611.1:0-501 GCF_000517525.1 Limulus polyphemus
CATGAGCTGGGTCAACATATAACTAACATATAGTAGTAGACATAAACTGGGACAACATCTAACTAAATGTAGTAGTAGACATGAGCTGGGACAACATTCAACTAACATATAGTAGTAGACATGAACTGGGATAACATGTAACTAAATGTAGTAGTAGACATGAGCTGGGCAACATATAACTAACATATCTACTACTACATTTAGTTAGACGTTGTCCAGGTCATGTCTACTACTACATGAGCTGGGTCAACATATAACTAACATATAGTAGTAGACATAAACTGGGACAACATCTAACTAAATGTAGTAGTTGACATGAGCTGGGACAACATTCAACTAACATATAGTAGTAGACATGAACTAGGATAACATGTAACTAAATGTAGTAGACATGAGCTGGGTCAACATATAACTAACATATAGTAGTAGACATGACCTGGGACAACATTCAACTAACATATAGTAGTAGACATGACCTGGGACAACATCTAACTAAAAGTA
>NW_013893612.1:0-265 GCF_000517525.1 Limulus polyphemus
CTGTTATTTGATATGTCTTTTGTGGTACTGTTATTTGATATATCTTTTATGGCACTGTCATTTTATATATCTTTTGTGGTACTGTTATTTGATATATCTTTTATGGCACTGTCTATTTTATATATCTTTTGTGGTACTGTTATTTGATATATCTTTTATGGCTCTGTTATTTGATATATCTTTTATGGCACTGTTATTTTATATATCTTTTGTGGTACTGTTATTTGATATGTCTTTTATGGCTCTGTTATTTGATATATCTTTT
>NW_013893613.1:0-266 GCF_000517525.1 Limulus polyphemus
ATAGAAGTTACCGGTAACTACTAGTTATGCCCGACCCAGTCTGTAGAAGTTATTGGCATGCAACTACTAACTACGCCCGACCCAGTCTATAGAAGTTACCGGCATGTAACTACTACCTACGCCCGACCACGTCTGTAGAAGTTACCGGCATACAACTACTAGCTACGCCCGACCCAGTCTGTAGAAGTTACCGGCATGCAACTACTAGCTATGCCCGACCCAGTCTGTAGAAGTTACCGGAAATTCAATTAATAGCTACGCTTAGA
>NW_013893614.1:0-266 GCF_000517525.1 Limulus polyphemus
CATTACATAGATCATCGATTAGGCCACATTTGGAGTACCATGTTTAGCCTCAGGCTTCTAACCTTTAGATGACATTGAAATGTTGGAAAGGTTTCAGAGGAGGGCTACGAGGATTGTATTCACAGTAAGGTAAGGAAACCAAGACTGAACACAGTGACTTAACCAGTGACCTATATAATGAAATTATAACCTCTTTAGATGCATTATCTTGCATTTATTATAATTAAAACCCATCTGCCATTTATTCACCCAACTCACTAAATGAT
>NW_013893615.1:0-266 GCF_000517525.1 Limulus polyphemus
TTGTAAATGACATGACAAGATATGTACCGTTTTAAGCAGTAATTATCGATCATGTAAATAACAGGACGAAATTTGTACCAGTTTAACCAGTAATTATCGATCTTGTAAATAACAGGACGAGATTTGTACCGGTTTAAGCAGTAATTATCGATCATGTAAATAACAGGACGAGAGTTGTACCAGTTTAAGTGGTAATTATCGATCTTGTAAATAACAGGACGAGATTTATTCCTGTTTAACCAATAATTATCGATCTTGTAAATAAC
>NW_013893616.1:0-285 GCF_000517525.1 Limulus polyphemus
TTTTCATAGGTGATATTATACACTAATCACATTCTTTTCATAGGTGATATTATACACTAATCACATTCTTTTCATAGATGATATTATACACTAATCACATTCTTTTCATAGGTAATATTATACACTAATCACATTCTTCTCATAGGTAATATACACTAATCACATTCTTTTCATAGGTAATATTATACACTAATCACATTCTTTTAGTGAGTAATATTATACACTAATCACAATCTTTTCACAGGTAATATTATACACTAATCACAATTCTTTTCATAGGTAATA
>NW_013893617.1:0-267 GCF_000517525.1 Limulus polyphemus
ACAAGATTTGACAATACTGTGTACTCTCAATAAGAGGACACAAGATTTAACTATACTGTGTACTGTCAATAAGAAGACACAAGATTTAACGATACTGTGTACTGTCAATAAGAAGACACAAGATTTAACGATACTGTGTACTTTCAAGTAAGAAGACACAAGATTTAACGAATACTGTGTACTTTCAATAAGAAGACACAAGATTTAACAAAACTGTGTACTGTCAATAAGAGGACACAAGATTTAACAATACTGTGTACTTTCAAT
>NW_013893618.1:0-293 GCF_000517525.1 Limulus polyphemus
TAACACACCACAATACTCATCCTCTAAATGTATTTAACCTACCACAATGCTCATCCTCTAAATCTGGCTAACAAAACAATACTTATATTCTAAACGTGTCTAACACAAAACAATACTCATCCCGTAAACGTGTCTAACACACCACAATACTCATCCTCCAAACGTGTCTAACACACCACAATACTCACTCTCTAAACGTGTCTAACACACCACCATACTCATCTCGTACACGTGTCTAACACAGAACAATACTCATCCCGTACACGATGAGTATTGTGGTGTGTTAGACACCC
>NW_013893619.1:0-673 GCF_000517525.1 Limulus polyphemus
GTTAATATTGAATTTACATATGGATATTGTTAGTATTGAAGTTACATATGGATATTGTTAGTATTCAAGTTACATATGGATATTGTTAGTATTGAAGTTACATATGGATATTGTTAGTATTTAAGTTACATATTGTTAGTATTGAAGTTACATATAGATATTGTTAGTATTGAAGTTATATATTGTTAGTATTGGAGTTACATATTGTTAGTATTGGAGTTACATATTGTTAGTATTTAAGTTACATATCGATATTATTAGTAGTTTAAGTTACATATTGTTTGTATCGAAGTTACATATTGTTTGTATCGAAGTTACATATAGCTATTATTAGTATTTAAGTTACATATTGTTAGCATTTAAGTTACATATTGTTTGTATTTAAGTTACATATGGATATTGATAGCATTTAAGTTACATATTGTTAGTATTCAAGTTACATATATGTAACTTAAATACTAACAATATCTATATGTAACTTAATTTTTAGTATCTAAGTTACATATGGATATTGTTAGTATTTATGTTGTATATTGTTCGTATTTAAGTTACATATTGTTAGTATTTAAGTTATATATTGTTAGTATTCAAATAACATATGGATATTGTTAGTATTTAAGTTACATCTTGTTAGTATTTAAGTTACATAGGGATATTATTAGTAGTTAAGTTA
>NW_013893620.1:0-266 GCF_000517525.1 Limulus polyphemus
AGAGAACGTTTCAATAACCACAAATCTTCTATTAACACTTTAACCAACCCGGTCATTCCAATGTTACTCTCATCGGCATTGAAGCAGGATTCAAAACTAAAGCAGATAGAGAAATAAAAGAAGCTTATTGGATCGCTAATCTAAACACTGTTCAACCTTTCGGAATTAATTTAGGACCTGGAATCGGTTATTTCTGTTCATTGGTTTCATCTCTGTCAGAAAAATAATTTTTATTCTTTGCTTATTTTTTTCATGTAATGTGAACG
>NW_013893621.1:0-266 GCF_000517525.1 Limulus polyphemus
TGAATATGTCAGAGTTTGTGGAAGTGTTATCGGAAAGGATGGATGATATCCACCATCAAGTGCGTTCAAACTGGGAAACGTCTGCTGATTCGATGAAGTTAACTTATGATAAGAGATCTACTGAAGTCAGCATTGTACCAGGAGACAAGGTATGGTTGTATAATCCCAGGAAGACCAAAGGGAAGTCTCGTAAGTTGTCTTCTCCATGGGAAGGCCCATATGACATAGTGGATCGTCTCTCAGACGTGACTTTCCCGGTAAAATGT
>NW_013893622.1:0-266 GCF_000517525.1 Limulus polyphemus
AGGTTACACATTCGGTAACTAGAGTTACACCTAGGAGTTCATGGAGTACTTGTACCAAGTAAGGCTAAAGATGATTATGGTGATTATAAATTCGTTAACTAGAGTTACACCTAGGTGTTCATGGAGTAGTTGTACCAAGTAAGGCTAAAGATGAGTGTGGTGGTTTTAAATTCGGTAACTAGAGTTACACCTACGTGTTCGTGGAGTTTTTGTACCAAATAACGCTAAAGATGAGTATGGGGTTACACATTCGGTAACTAGAGTTA
>NW_013893623.1:0-266 GCF_000517525.1 Limulus polyphemus
TGTTGGTTGAAAAGATATTTTTCAGGAAAACTTATAGGAACTCTTATGAACGTCTCTTTATATAAATATGATATATTCAACCATTAATTAGTCTTACTTTGACATTTATTGACGTTTGCCATTCCAAAAGAGATGATGCTTTACCAAAAATGTCACTTTTAAAAAATAGCTAACATTTGAAAATTTAACACTCATATAAGTATCGATCGTTGTGCAGCTCGCATTTACAAATACAAATTATATTGTATCGTTATACTGTGGCTCAG
>NW_013893624.1:0-266 GCF_000517525.1 Limulus polyphemus
TTGACTTGGTTGTTAATATTTTGAATAAGTTGACTTGGTTGTTAATATTTTGAATAAGTTGACTTGGTTGTTAATATTTTGAATAAGTTGACTTGTTGTTAATATTTTGAATAAGTTGACTTGGTTGTTAATATTTTGAATAAGTTGACTTGGTTGTTAATATTTTGAATAAGTTGATTTAGTTGTTAATATTTTGAATAAGTTGACTTAGTTGTTAATATTTTGAATAAGTTGACTTAGTTGTTAATATTTTGAATAAGTTGACT
>NW_013893625.1:0-268 GCF_000517525.1 Limulus polyphemus
GTGTTTGGCTACTATGTTTATTCATGCGTATTCAATGACTGGACGTATGTCTTTATAATTTGTTTGTAAATTATATCAAAGCATGTTTCATGGGAATTATATACAATCACCCTGTTATGAAAACATCACTAATCACTAGTCTAGCGTTAAGTGGTCTTATTAAGTTTTATTTCTAGGATATATACACCTGGAAAAAAGTTAAGCACCCCCAAATATTTTTCAGGATTGCTTATTTAAAATAAGGTTTAATTTTCATGATGTTGAGCTA
>NW_013893626.1:0-266 GCF_000517525.1 Limulus polyphemus
GTAGTATAGTAGCGTATATAACAATAACCTATGTAGTATAGTAACGTATATAACAGTAACCTATATAGTATAGTAACGTATATAACAGTAACCTGTGTAGTATAGTAACGTATATAACAGTAACCTATGTAGTATAGTAACGTATATAACAGTAACCTATATAGTATAGTAACGTATATAACAGTAACCTATATAGTATTGTAACGTATATAACAGTAACCTATGTAGTATTGTAACGTATTTAACAGTAACCTATGTAGTATAGT
>NW_013893627.1:0-266 GCF_000517525.1 Limulus polyphemus
ATACACTTCCAGAAAATTTAACTGACCTCTATAAGAAGAGTATAGTCCATTTGGCATCATCACAGGCTCTTCAGGTTAAGGAACTTTTGGCGAATTATGAAGACGTCTTTTCAAAAGGAGATCATGACCTCGGCTGCACAGACCTCGTGGAGTACAGAATAAACACAGGCAATCACCATCCAATAAAAAACCCTCCGAGAAGAATAGCTCCAGCAAAACGACAAGAGATGGAGTAGGTCATGGATGGTCTAATTAAGGAAGGGATA
>NW_013893628.1:0-264 GCF_000517525.1 Limulus polyphemus
ACACTAATTTGGTTTAATTTCTTAGTAGATTGCTGGAACATATGACAATGCAAAGGGCCAACTGGGCACATAATTTTATATTTCACCTATTGGATGTATAACAATACCTAATTTTTCAATTTCTGTAGTGCATATTGATGTATAGAAGACATGTTAATACTATAAATAAATGACCTTATAACACCAAAATGTTGTTTTTATTTAATTAGACACTCGACGTTTCCCTTTACTGCTTTTTCAGGAGCGTTCACTAAAACACAAACC
>NW_013893629.1:0-266 GCF_000517525.1 Limulus polyphemus
TCTTGAATCATTGTCCAATACGAACAGATCTTACAACTCTGATTTCCTTTATTCCTTGTGTCTTGAATCATTGTCCAATACGAACAGATCTTACAACTCTCATTTCCTTTATTCCTTGTTCTTGAATCATTGTTCAATACGAACAGATCTTCCAACTCTGATTTCCTGTATTCCTTGTGTTTTAAATCATTGTCCAATACGAACAGATCTTACAACTCTGATTTCCTGTATTCCTTGTGTTTTGAATCATTGTCCAATACGAACAG
>NW_013893630.1:0-362 GCF_000517525.1 Limulus polyphemus
AGTATTCATGTGACCTGTGATAGTATCACAGATATTTATCACCAGTATTCATGTGACCTGTGATAGTATCACAGATATTTATCACTTGATAAATATCCAGTATTCATGTGAGCTGTGATAGTATCACAGATATTTATCACCAGTATTCATGTGACCTGTGATAGTATCACAGATATTTATCAAGACTAGTATTCATGTGACCTGTGATAGTATCACAGATATTTATCAAGACTAGTATTCATGTGACCTGTGATAGTATCACAGATATTTATCAAGACTAGTATTCATGTGACCTGTGATAGTATCACAGATATTTATCAAGACTAGTATTCATGTGACCTGTGATAGTATTACAGATATTT
>NW_013893631.1:0-484 GCF_000517525.1 Limulus polyphemus
CACTGAAGCAGCGTGACTTTCTTTAGTTACTAGACTTGATTTTGTTACACTCTACTATTATGACTTTCTTTAGTTACTAGACTTGATTTTATTACACTGTAGCAGCGTGGCTTTCTTTAGTTACTAGACTTGATTTAATTACACTGTAGCAGCGTGATTTTCTTTAGTTACTAGACTTGATTTTGTTACACTGTAGCAGCGTGGCTTTCTTTAGCTACTAGACTTGATTTTGTTACACTCTACTATTATGGCTTTCTTTAGTTATTAGACTTGATTTTGTTACACTCTACAATAATGGCTTTCTTTAGTTACTAGACTTGATTTTGTTACACTCTACTATTATGGCTTTCTTTAGTTACTAGACTTGATTTTTTTACACTGTAGCAGCGTGGCTTTCTTTAGTTACTAGACTTGATTTTGTTACACTGTAGCAGCGTGGCTTTCTTTAGTTACTAGACTTGATTTTGTTACACTCTACTATTAT
>NW_013893632.1:0-451 GCF_000517525.1 Limulus polyphemus
TGATACAGAAAAGGTATTTATAATTGTTTTAATACAAATAAGTGAACACATAGAAATTACTCAAAGTTTGTTCAACATACAAGAGACACATAGAGACCAGAAAAGTTGGGGAACGTTGTTTGTTTGGCGTTTTTTTGGCGCAAAGCAACTAGGCTATCTGCGCCAAACAACTGGTAAAAATCTTAAAAGTAAAATATTTATAAAATATAAAAATAAATCGAGTTAAAACTAAAAAATGTTCAAAATTCGGATAAAAGATTTAAATAGATATGTTTTCTAAGGGTTTAGCCCTGACATTGGATGGTGTCATTGGCGATGGTGATACTGTCCAACTTGATTGTATTTTTAAATTTTTACGAAACACTGGCTTTTTTAATTATATTTTATTGTTATGCCATCGTTACGACTATGACCGATGGCACCATTTTAGACGGCTATTGTGACTTGAGTG
>NW_013893633.1:0-266 GCF_000517525.1 Limulus polyphemus
CTTTAATAATTAATGTCGCTAACTACCCTGGCATTATTCACATTATTTTGTTGTTTTGTCTTTAATAATTAATGTCGCTAACTACCCTGGCATTATTTACATTATTTTGTTGTTTTGTCTTTAATAATTAATGTCGCTAACTATCCTGGCATTACTTACATTATTTTGTTGTTTTGTCTTTAATAATTAAATCACAAAATTTGGTAAAGTGACTAGGTGAGAATGAAAAATCATTTAAACATTAATAATTAATGTCGCTAACTACT
>NW_013893634.1:0-266 GCF_000517525.1 Limulus polyphemus
TTCCATAACTCCCTTAAAACGAATTAGTAGGAAGGTGAAACTATGCATGTAATTGCTCAAAGATAAAGTGTACCTACTTGCCAAAATTGAGAAGAACTATCAATTCAGCACCCTCTGGAAACAAGAAATCAAGAAACAATCAGTAACCAAAAATTTCACTACAGTACACATATGCTTTCAGGCAAACCAATAAAAGAGTAACATAAAACAACCACAAGAATCGTAAAAGTAAACCTAGAAAGTTATAATTTTGTATGTAGATGCTC
>NW_013893635.1:0-266 GCF_000517525.1 Limulus polyphemus
CTTTCAATGTCCTTAAAGAATGCTGGCAAGAAACTGTCCGTTCATACTTCTGGCCTTTTTTAGTCAAATCATGTAGTGGAGCAGCTATAGTTGCAAAGTCCTTCACAAACGTCCGGTAATAGGTGCAGCATCCCAAGAAACTTCTTAACTCTCCCACACTGTCTGGTGTTGGCCAGTCACACACTGCTTTCACCTTGTCGGGATCAGTGTGCACACCATACTCACTTACAATGTGACCTAAGTAAAGCACCTCTTTCTGGAACAAG
>NW_013893636.1:0-266 GCF_000517525.1 Limulus polyphemus
GTCTAGGTAGAAAACACACACATACACATATAATCTATCAGATTTAGCTTCTGTCCGCCAACCTGACACACATAATATAATTATAATCGAAACTGTCAGCAGATGTGGGTAATCAACCACACTAAGTCCAAATTCTAGGCCACTGTTATTTTTTACTATGAGATATTTAAGTGTGGTTGTTTCTAATGATACAAGAGGATAAGTAACAACAAAAGATACGTATATTAATTTAGATAAACTGCTGGAGTTATAAACATCATACGAGG
>NW_013893637.1:0-449 GCF_000517525.1 Limulus polyphemus
AAGAGAGTAAAAACGTTTGTAATTTTTTAATTATGTTACACGTAATTTTAAAGAAGTAAGTGTGAATAATACAGTTTACATCTTATAGTTCAGTAGAATATTTAGAAAACACTCCTATTATTATATGTTGTTCTGATATGTGAAAGCTATAGTAAAGTCAAGCCTTAAAATGGCGAAATATTTATTATGCTGTAGACTACTGCACTAGTAAACATACATACGTTGGCTAAGAAGGTTGGAAATTACCATTCAAGTTCCAGTAATGTATACTGTCTTTAAAACCAACGTCTAATATTGGTCAATATAGCTATCTTAGGTTAACTGTGCTGTTCTTATAGGTATTTAACAATTATGAGAACTGGAATGTTTGCTATCTTCGATATACAAGTTTTACCCATCACACCTGGGGGTCTGTTTTAGTCGTTTGTTTTAACATTTTCTTTTATTAG
>NW_013893638.1:0-265 GCF_000517525.1 Limulus polyphemus
TAACCAGGTGCCATCAAGCTAGAACTCAAAGTGATTTTGATTTCTAGTTCGTGCTAGAGCTACATAAAGTTATCAATGAGAGAAAACAGGTGTTCAAGCTATATCCTCACAAAATAAACAAAATTGTCTTTGAGACTTGTTAAGAGTTATAGCAAATGCTGGCATTATTTTAAATCGTCTTTTAGAAAAATATATATGATAACTGAGTGTCACTTGGCGTCAAATCAGCCCTTATCAAAATAATCGATCTATTTTATTTGTGCCT
>NW_013893639.1:0-266 GCF_000517525.1 Limulus polyphemus
TAATGGGTACTTGTATGTCATTGTTAGGTTGTTCCCAACTAGCTAAAGTAAAGGGTACTTGTTTGTCATTGTTAGGTTGTTCTTACTGATTAAAGTAAATGGCACTTTTTTCACAGTCAGGTTGTTCTTACTAATTAAAGTAAAGGGCACTTGTTTGTCATTGTTCGGTTGTTCTTACTAACTAAAGTAAAGGGAACTTGTTTGTCATTGTTAGGTTGCTCTTACTGACTAAAGTAAAGGGCACTTGTTTGTCATTGTTCGGTTGT
>NW_013893640.1:0-264 GCF_000517525.1 Limulus polyphemus
GAAAGGCTACTACATTCTATTCTCTATCAAAATACAGTTAACTACATAACACGCAGAAGGACTACTACATTCTATTCTCTATCAAAATACAGTTAACTACATAACACGCAGAAGGACTACTACATTCTATTCTCTATCAAAATACAGCTAACTACATAACACGCAGAAGGACTACTACATTCTATTCTCTATCAAAATACAGTTAACTACATAACACGCAGAAGGACTACTACCATTCTATTCTCTATCAAAATACAGCTAACT
>NW_013893641.1:0-266 GCF_000517525.1 Limulus polyphemus
ACAGTGTCCAGCTAGTAGGCAGTGTTGTGTGATGTATTTCTAAATACTGATTCCTACAGCTGCTGATATCTGTACTGTGTATTGTTTAATAGTACAGTGTCCAGCTAGTGGGCAGTGTTGTATTTGTAAATACTGATTCCTACAGCTGCTGATATCTGTATTGTGTATTGTTTAATAGTACAGTGTCCAGCTAGTAGGCAGTGTTGTGTGATGTATTTCTAAATACTGATTCCTACAGCTGCTGATATCTGTACTGTGTATTGTTT
>NW_013893642.1:0-266 GCF_000517525.1 Limulus polyphemus
GTATAAAGTCTTCTTTCTGATCTGGAACTTCTTCGATATCTTGTCGAGGGTTCACGATGAGCGAGTTGAATACGAGTTGACGTAGATATATTTCACTTAAGGGGAAACTAGCTTCGTCTCTCACTGATCACACGCCGATTTTTCCACCGGTGACGTTAGGTAATTTTTTTTCATATATCCAATGAAGATCCACTGAAGTTAAATGAGTTGTAATATTCGAATCTTGTAAATGCTCCTTGTTAAATATCTTAATTTTTCCGACTGAT
>NW_013893643.1:0-265 GCF_000517525.1 Limulus polyphemus
ATTTAAACAACAAGAAACACGTGAGATATAACCAGAAATGTTTGTTTTTTTAAACAAATAACAATTTTCTTTGAAACATTTATTCAGGACTTTTAAACGTCAAGATTGGTTAATAAGAAAAGCGAACAACTCAGAAAATAAACCTCTAACTAACTATGTTTTTTTCACATTAACTTTTGGCCCGGCATGGCCAGGTGGCTAGGGCGCTCGACTCGCAATCTGAGGGTCGCGGGTTCGAATCCCCGTCACACCAAGCATAATGGGG
>NW_013893644.1:0-259 GCF_000517525.1 Limulus polyphemus
CTGTTGACATTGCTGGTCCTTTGCCCCAAACTAGTGCTGAACACAGGTACATTTGTGTGGTAATGGATTATTTCGCTAAGTGGCCTGAGGCATATGCAATACCAAATCAGGCTATTAGTGATTTCTTCTTCAGATTTGGTATGACATGCGAATTGCATTCAGATCAAGGCCATAACTTTGAATCAGCTGTGTTCCATGAATTCTGCAAGCTGGTTGGCATACGAAAAACCAGGTACCAACGTCCACGTTCACCCACAGT
>NW_013893645.1:0-265 GCF_000517525.1 Limulus polyphemus
TCAACAGTTAGGTTCCTTTGCTATTACACAATGGGAAGAATAGCGATTAAAATATAAAAATCACACTTAGGTTCCTTTGCTATTATACAATGGGAAGAAGAAACATTAAAATATAAAAATCACAGTTAGGTTCCTTTGCTATTATACAATGGAAAGAAGAGCCATTAAAATATAAAAATTAACAGTTAGGTTCCTTTGCTATTATACAATAGGAAGAAGAGCCATTAAAATATAAAAATCAACAGTTAGGTTCCTCTGCTATTAT
>NW_013893646.1:0-266 GCF_000517525.1 Limulus polyphemus
ATCATTGTGTCTATGTATTTTACCCATGTCTTAATAAAGTGTATTAAAATCATCGTTTCTATGTATTTTACCTATGTCTTAATAACGTATGGTATAATCATCTAGTTGATGTATTTTACCCATGTTTTAATAAGCTATTTTAAAATTATCGTCTCTATGTATTTTACCCATGTCTTAATAAAGTATAGTATAATCATCGTGTCTATGAATATTATCCATGTCTTAATAAAGTAAGGTATAATCATCGTGTTGATGTATTTTACAAT
>NW_013893647.1:0-956 GCF_000517525.1 Limulus polyphemus
TTTATGGAGTAGTTGTACCAAGTAAGTCTAAAGATGAGTATGATGGTTATAAACTCGGTAACTATAGTTACACCTATGTGTTTATGGAGTAGTTGTACCAAGTAAGGCTAAAGATGAGTATGGTGGTTATAAATTCGGTAACTATAGTTACGCCTAGGTATTTATCGAGAAGTTGTACCAAGTAAGGCTAAAGATGAAGAGGATGGTTATAAATTCGGTAACTATAGTTACACCTATATTTGGTACAACAACTCAACGAACACCTAAATGTAACTCTAGTTAGCGAATTTATAATCATCATACTCATCTTTAGCCTTACCTGGTACAACGACTCCATGAACACCTAGGTGTAACTCTAGTTACCGAATATGTAACCACCATACTCATCTTTAGCCTTACTTGTTACAACTATTCCATAAATACCTAGGTGTAACTATAGTTACCGAATTTATAACCACCATACTCATCTTTAGCCTTACTTGGTACAACTACTCCATAAACACCTCTAGTTACCGAATCTGTAACCACCATACTCATCTTTAGCGTTCTACATAAACACCTAGGTTTAACTCTAGTTAACGAATGTGTAACCCCCATACTCATGTTTAGCGTTATTTGTTACAACAACTCCACGAACACATAGGAGTAACTCTAGTTACCGAATTTGTAACCACCATACTCATCTTTAGCGTTATTTGGTACAACAACTCAACGAACACCCTTACGGAATTTATAACCATCATACTCATCTTTAACCTTATTTGGTACAACTAAATAGTTACACCTAGGTGTTTATGGAGTAGTTGTACCAAGTAAGGCTAAAGATGAGTATGGATGGTTATAAATTCGGTAACTATAGTTACACCTATGTGTTTATGGAGTAGTTGTCCCAAGTAAGGCTAAAGATGAGTATGGGGGTTACAAATTCGCTAACTAGAGTTACACCTAGGTGTTCG
>NW_013893648.1:0-266 GCF_000517525.1 Limulus polyphemus
GTAAAAGGTAAAGACCATTTCATTTTTCAAAATAGTGAAGTAAGAAGTTTTGTAAAGAGCGCGAATGGTAGTGTGATGTAAAATTACTCATGCTAGAAATTTTCATAAAAGTGACCGTTAAACGGCACTAACTCAGTAACCCGTGGCCCGATTTTAACGAAACTTGTTTTATTCTGTTTCTATTTTCATTTCAGGGGGTATAATATGTAAATATGGCGATATTGTGCGCCGTTTTTATTGTATTTAATTACAGACAAGCAAACAAA
>NW_013893649.1:0-266 GCF_000517525.1 Limulus polyphemus
TTACTGATATTGACAAGCTAGAATATAAAATAAGAACTTATTTTCTTTTCTATTTGCTAAGACATTGCTCATTTGATAAATCAAACACAGTGGCACCCTGCCCACATCTTCCCATTTTTAGAAACCCTCCCTTATGTACACTTACTTCTATATATGACATGAATAACCAATCACAAGCCCAGAATGTCCACCTAGTGGCTTTCTCAGCCATTTTAACGGGCTTGGTGCCATTTCTTTCTTTTGAGCCAATATTTCAACGAGGTAGG
>NW_013893650.1:0-266 GCF_000517525.1 Limulus polyphemus
CAATTGTTTTTCAGTTTTAGGTAACCAGGACACTTGTTGGGATCAAATTTTGGGGCAGTTGAGAAAATCGCAATTTTGCTTGAAGTAATTTGATTGATGACGTTTTCTGGATACCCATTTTCTAGTAAAATAGTTTTAATTGTCTTCAATTCGAAATCTAGTTTAGATTTTGAACAAATAACTAGAGCCCGATGGACTAAAGTAGCAATAATGTTTGTTTTGCGACTTTTAGGACTGAAAGAATCCCATCGTGTGTATTGTCCTGT
>NW_013893651.1:0-265 GCF_000517525.1 Limulus polyphemus
ATTTGTTAGTATCATTTGATGTAGTATCCTTATTTACAAAATTCCAGTAGAAGATGTAATTAAATGTTTTGAAAAAAAATTGCTAGAAAACAACATTTCAGCAGTTGAAACTATAGATATAGTTAATTTAACTAAGGTATGTGTTACGAACCCATTTTTTTCAAGTTAACAATAATTTATATAAACAAAATGAAGGGTTAGCTACAGGATCACCACTCTCACCATTATTATGTGATTTATATATGGATGTATTTGAAACTAAAGC
>NW_013893652.1:0-264 GCF_000517525.1 Limulus polyphemus
TTACAACAGTATGCTAAACTTCAATACATCATAAGGTCATAAAGACCCCGTGTATTCACTTGTTATGTAAAATACGGTTACAATTACAACAGAATGCTAAACTTCAATACATCATAAGGTCATAAAGACCCCGTGTATTCACTTGTTATATAAAATACAGTTATAATTACAACAGCATGCCAAACTTCAAAACATCATAAGGTCATAAAGACCCTCGTGTATTCACTTGTTATATAAAATACAGTTATGATTACAACAGCATGT
>NW_013893653.1:0-277 GCF_000517525.1 Limulus polyphemus
CACATCAACAACTGGTCTCAACGCGTGACAGTCAGTCTATTACTTAGCTTGGATGGTGTAGTGTGTAGTTGTTTCTCTGTAAGTCTTCTCGATAAGCGTTAGGCTTTAATAGTTCGAATCAAGTGCCACATCAACAATTGATCTCAACGCGGGACAGTCAGTCTATTACTTAGTTTGGATGGTGTAGTGTGTAGTTGTTTCTCTGTAAGTCTTCTCAATAAGCGTTAGGCTTTAATAGTTCGAATCAAGTGCCACATCAACAACTGTCTCAACGCGT
>NW_013893654.1:0-266 GCF_000517525.1 Limulus polyphemus
ATAAATTCGGTGGCTATAGTTACACCTACGTGTTCATGTTGTAGTTGTACCAAGTAAGGCTAAAGATGAGTATGGTGGTTATAAATTCGGAAACTAAAGTTACACTTAGGTGTTCATGGAGTAGTTGTACCAAGTAAGGCTAAAGATGAGTATGATGGTTATAAATTCGGTAACTATAGTTACACCTAGGTATTATGGAGTAATTGTAACAAGTAAGGCTAAAAATGAGTATGTTGGATATAAATTCGGTAACTATAGTAACACCT
>NW_013893655.1:0-576 GCF_000517525.1 Limulus polyphemus
ATCTATCTGCACTTAGTTGTGGCAACTGGATATTCAACTAACAACTATCCTGTGCATTAACAACTGGATGTTCAGTTGATATTGACTGAAGTTAATTATCCAATCAGTTTGTTTCTGTATTCGTATTTGTTATCTATCTTGGTCCCTTTTGGGAGGGTCGTTTGGCTTTCCCACACGTGCAAATCGACGGGTAGGTGTAGAGCTGGTGCTGTGCTGTTGTAGCAAAAGTATATGTGTGTAGTTAGCTATATAGGTCATCATCATCACTATGTAGGTAGGTATTTTGGTTTAAGACCAGGGATGGTCAGAAATTTGGATTTTTCTTCGCCTCACTCTGAGCTTATTGATTTACTGATTGTTTTTGGATTTACATGAACTTGTTTAACAGTTGATTGAAAGCGAATTATAGTTACATGGCTTGTTTCCATGGGTGGTACGTAAAATCTGCAAACACTTGACCAGAAAGGTTCTTTCACTTCTCTTGTTGTGTGTGTGCATAGTGCTAATATTAGCAAGGATATTTTGTAGTTACATACATATGCTTGTTAATATTACACTTTAATACTGAGTAACAGT
>NW_013893656.1:0-266 GCF_000517525.1 Limulus polyphemus
GTTCAGTATGTGTTAAACAGACCTACATTAATTACACATGTTCAGTATGTGTTAAACAGACCTACATTAACTACACGTGTTCAGTATGTGTCAAACGGACCTACATTAACCACACGTGTTCAGTATGTGTCAAACGGACCTACATTAACTACACCTGTTCAGTATGTGTCAAATGGACCTACATTAACTACACCTGTTCAGTATGTGTCAAACAGACCTACATTAACTACACATGTTCAGTATGTGTCAAACAGACCTACATTAAC
>NW_013893657.1:0-407 GCF_000517525.1 Limulus polyphemus
TTGGACCTGTTGTGAGGACCCTCTGTTTCTTGTTTAGGATTTCGACATCTTGGACCTGTTGTGAGGACCCTCTAACTCCTCAACTAGAACCAGAGGGTCCTCACAACAGGTCCAAGATGCTGAACTCCTAAACAAGAAACGGTGTCTTGAACCTGTTGTGAGGACCCTCTGGTTCTAGTTTAGGATTTTGGCATATTGGACCTGTTGTGAGGACCCTCTGGTTCTAGTTTAGGATTTTGGCATATTGGACCTGTTGTGAGGACCCTCTGGTTCTAGTTTAGGAGTTTGGCATATTGGACCTGTTGTGAGGACCCTCTGGTTCTAGTTTAGGAGTTTGGCATATTGGAACCTGTTGTGAGGACCCTCTGGTTCTAGTTTAGGAGTTTGGCATATTGGAACCTGTTGTG
>NW_013893658.1:0-391 GCF_000517525.1 Limulus polyphemus
GTCGGGTATATAAAAGATGGTGACAACGTGACGGGGTGTAGTAATGTATGTGTAGATAGTGAGTAATTGAACTGCCGTCAGAAGTATTATTGACGTTCGTTGATATAGCGTTTGTTTTAGCGTGATTGTTGAAAATAAGTGTATGGTAAAGTTGTATTCGGAAAGAATAAACCAGTTTTTATTAAGTAAAGAACTTGTGTCGCTAAAGTTTCGTCGGAACGAAGTTACGGTAAGTTAATTAACAAACGGAGACGTAACAGTACCAATTTCCTAATGTAATTTTCCAAGATATTAAAGATCATAATACAAAAAAACTAAATTTATTAAAAGTAATAGGCTTTGTGTTTCTTAAACTACCTACATTTGTCAAAGTACTTATGAACTTTCGAAC
>NW_013893659.1:0-266 GCF_000517525.1 Limulus polyphemus
GGCGTATCATGGTCCAGAACATTTCAGTTGGGACGAAGTGAACAATGGAACAAAAGACGCCGTTGAAGACGTGTCACCTGGAAAAGCCACTGTCGAAGAAGAAACTATACTCGGTTTTGAGAAGGGAAACAGTGAACCCCTTCATGAAGTTACTACCACTGATGTGACTATTACCAATAATAGGACAATTCCCGATGGAGCAGATGAACCTCACGTGAAGCAAAAGCAACGAGATGGAGACCAGTACAGAAGAAGATACGTCCCGT
>NW_013893660.1:0-266 GCF_000517525.1 Limulus polyphemus
CCATGCCTGGCTAACATTACAGAAGTTGCAGTGCACATGCACTCATTTACTATATCCAAGAAAATAAAACTGGCCTTTACAAAGTGATGTGTATTGGCTGTGTTATAGTGGACTAGTATTTTGTAAAATAGTCACATTTCAGTTATAATACATTATATACATGTATATACATTATTACTATTTACCAATACGTTCTTAAACTTATTTTTCTTAAAACATAGAATAGAAAATAAAGAAGGTAAAGTAAACCATTATCTCTTCTAGTT
>NW_013893661.1:0-262 GCF_000517525.1 Limulus polyphemus
CTATTCTTGGGTGTTAGTGTACTTTGGGTCTATAGTAGAAGTAGTAAGTGTGGTAATTATGGTGGCAGTTCTTGTGCTGCTGTTTTGTGATTATTGTGAATATATCGTCTTCGTTTTGAGGGCTGTTATATTTTTCTTGGATTATTTTCAATATGTTTTTGATTGTCTCTACTACTTTGTTTATGAATTCCTGTATTTTAGGAGGTGTAGCTATAGGTGTCTTCATTTGTTCTGTCGTTTCTTCAGATAACAGTCTTTCTGT
>NW_013893662.1:0-265 GCF_000517525.1 Limulus polyphemus
AACTTATACAACATATTCGTACTAAAACACGTAGATTGTTTAAACATACAACTTATACAATATATTAGTACTAAAACACGTAGATTGTTTAAACAGACAACTTATACAATATTTTAGTACTAAAACATGGAGATTGTTTAAACAGACAACTTATACAATATTTTAGTACTAAAACACGTAGATTGTTTAAACAGACAACTTATACAATATTTTAGTACTAAAACACGTAGATTGTTTAAACAGACAGCTTATACAATATTTTAGT
>NW_013893663.1:0-466 GCF_000517525.1 Limulus polyphemus
AGTCATAATAGCAAAAAGAGCATTGTGGCTAAGTCATAATAGCAAAAAGAGCATTGTGGCTAAGTTGTAATAATAAAAAGAGCATTGTGTCTAAATCATAATAGCAAAAAGTGCATTGTAGCTAAGTCATAATAGCAAAAAGAGCATTGTAGCTAAGTCATAATAGCAAAAAGAGCATTGTGGCTAAGTCATAATAACAAAACCAGAATCGAGGTTAAGTCATAGTAGCAAAAAGAGCATATATATATATATACATATATATAGAGCCGCGTAATGATACAGTATACACAGATGTAACAGAATACCCATTATTGACCATGTTATTAACCACACATGATGATTACTGAGAAACGGCAAGCTCAGTCACCGCGTAATGATACAGTATACACAGATGTAACAGAATACCCATTATTGACCATGTTATTAACCACACATGATGATTACTGAGAAACGGCAAGCTCAGTCA
>NW_013893664.1:0-267 GCF_000517525.1 Limulus polyphemus
AACAATTTCCTGGCTAGTTCTGGAAGACCTGGGTTAATTATGACGTCACGTTTGAACAATTTCCTGGCTAGTTCTAGAAGACCTAGGGTTAATTATGACGTTACGTTTGAACAATTTCCTGGCTAGTTCTAGAAGATTTGGGTTAATTATGACGTTATGTTTGAACAATTTCCTGGCTAGTTCTGGAAAACCTGGGTTAATTATGACGTTACGTTTGAACAATTTCCTGGCTAGTTCTAGAAGACCTGGGTTAATTATGACGTTACG
>NW_013893665.1:0-266 GCF_000517525.1 Limulus polyphemus
GGTATTATCAGTATTGTTGGTCAGGGTTGCTATGGATGAACGCAATATTATCAGTATTGTTGGACAGGGTTGCTATGGACGAACAAAGTATTATCAGTATTGTTGATCTAGGTAGTTAGGAATGAACACAATATTATCAGTATTGTTGAACAGGGTTTTTATGGACGAACACAGTATTATCAGTATTGTTGATCAGGGTTTTTATGGGTGAACACTATTATCAGCATTGTTGGTCAGGGTTGCTATGGATGAACACAGTATTATCA
>NW_013893666.1:0-265 GCF_000517525.1 Limulus polyphemus
GTCAATAAGAAGACACAAGATTTAACGATACTGGTTCACTGTCAATAAGAAGACACAAGATTTAACTATACTGTGTACTGTCAATAAGAAGACACAAGATTTAACGATACTATGTACTGTCAATAAGAAGACACAAGATTTAACGATATTGTGTACTGTCAATAAGAGAAAACAAGATTTAACGGATACTGTGTACTGTCAATAAGAAGACACACGATTTAACGATACTGTGTACTGTCAATAAGAAGACACAAGATTTAATGAT
>NW_013893667.1:0-264 GCF_000517525.1 Limulus polyphemus
ACAGTAGGCCTGGCTTAGTTTATTCAATAGGCGTGATTGCTTTTTTACAGTAGGCATGGCTTAGTTTTTCACAATAGGCGTGACTGCTTTTTTTACAGTAGGCCTGGCTTAGTTTTTCACAAAAGGCGTGATTGCTTTTTCACAGTAGGCCTGGCTTAGTTTTTCAAAGTAGGCCTAGCTTAGTTTATTACAGTAGGCCTGGATTAGTTTTTCACAAAAGGCGTGATTGCTTTTTTTACAGTAGGCATGGCTTAGTTTTTCACA
>NW_013893668.1:0-264 GCF_000517525.1 Limulus polyphemus
AAGGGACTTAGTGATCTACAATGGTAATGTAATTACATATCCAACTAAAAGAAGGGACTTAGTGATCACAGTGTTAATGTAATTACATATCCAACTAAAAGAAGGGACTTGGTGATCTCCAGTGGTAATGTAATTACATATCCAACTAAAAGAAACGACTTGGTGATCTACAGTGGTAATGTAATTACATATCCAACTAAAAGAAGGGACTTGGTGATCTACAGTGGGTAATGTAATTACATATCCGAACTAAAAGAAGGACTT
>NW_013893669.1:0-262 GCF_000517525.1 Limulus polyphemus
AAATATTGTGTCTTCTTATTGACAGTACACAGTATCTTTAAAACTTGTGGCTTGTTAATGATAGTACACAGTATTGTTAATTCTTGTGGCTTGTTAGTGATAGTACACAGTATTCTTATATCTTGTGTCTTCTTATTGACAGTACACAGTATCGTAAATCTTGTGTCTTCTTATTGACAGTACACAGTATCGTTAAATCTTGTGTCTTCTTATTGACAGTACACAGTATTATTTAAATCTTGGTGGTCTTGTTAGTGATAGT
>NW_013893670.1:0-266 GCF_000517525.1 Limulus polyphemus
AATCGTACAATTATAAGTACATCTACGTAGCTAAAATGCTTGAAATTAAATGTGTCACATTTTTTATATTTTCAGTAATTTTTTGTGACATGTTTCTATTTAACTTACACATAATTATAATTATATTAAAATAATAAAACGCCCCCCAGTAGCACAGCGGTATGTCTGCGGACTTACAACGCTAGAATCCGGGTTTCGATACCCGTGGTGGGCAGAGCACAGATAGCCCATTGTGTAGCTTTGTGCTTAATTTCAAACAAACAAAC
>NW_013893671.1:0-265 GCF_000517525.1 Limulus polyphemus
TTATTGTCCTACTCTACGTTAAATCTGGTGGTTGTGTTGACAAGGAAATATGATTGAATTTATTGTCCTACTCTACGTTAAATCTGGTGGTTGTGTTGACAAGGAAATATGATTGAATTTATTGTCCTACTCTACGTTAAATCTGGTGGTTGTGTTAACAAGGAAATATGATTGAATTTATTGTTCTACTCTACGTTAAATCTGGTGGTTGTGTTGACAAGGAAATATGATTGAATTTATTGTCCTACTCTACGTTAAATCTGGT
>NW_013893672.1:0-669 GCF_000517525.1 Limulus polyphemus
ATAATAACTAACACAACAATATCTTGGCTTCACTTCATGTGTTCAGATTCTTTGATATAATAACTAACACAACAATATCTTGGCTTTACTTGATGTGTTCAGATTATTTGATATAATAACTAACACAACAATATATTGGCTGTACTTGATGTGTTCAGATTCTTTGATATAATAACTAACACAACAATACCTTAACTGTACTTGATGTGTTCAGATTCTTTGATATAATAACTAACTAAGAAATTACAGTTCTGTAAGCTGTGTCGGTTATAGAGACCTATAAGTTGTACATGTTTCCCAGTTCTGTAAGCTGTATCGGTTACAGAGACCTATAAGTTGTACATGTTTCCCAGTTCTGTAAGCTGTATCGGTTACAGAGACCTATAAGTTGTACATGTTTCTCAGTTCTGTAAGCTGTATCGGTTATAGAGACCTATAAGTTGTACATGTTTCCCAGTTCTGTAAGCTGTGTCGGTTACATAGGCCTATAAGTTGTACATGTTTCCCAGTTCTGTAAGCTGTATCGGTTACAGAGACCTATAAGTTGTACATGTTTCTCAATTCTGTTAGCTGTATCGGTTACAGAGACCTATAAGTTGTACATGTTTCCCAGTTCTGTAAGCTGTATCGGTTATAGAGACCTATAAGTTGTACATGTTTCCCAATTCT
>NW_013893673.1:0-266 GCF_000517525.1 Limulus polyphemus
TTACCTGTATGGTGTTATATCTATCTTACATTACCTGTATGATGTTATATCTATCCTACTTTACCTGTATCGTGTTATATCTATTTTACACTACCTGTATGATGTTATATCTATCCTACTTTACCTGTATCATGTTATATATATCCTACTTTACCTGTATGGTGTTATATCTATCTTACATTACCTGTATCATGTTATATCTATGTTACATTACCTGTATGATGTTATATCTATCTTACATTACTTGTATCGTGTTATATCTATTA
>NW_013893674.1:0-378 GCF_000517525.1 Limulus polyphemus
ACAGAACTGAAAGCAAGATACGGACAGTATTTGATAGATGTGAAAGCAAGGTATGGACAGTATTTCATAGATGTGAAAGCAAGATACGGACAGTATTTCATAGATGTGAAAGCAAGGTATGGACAGTATTTCATAGATGTGAAAGCAAGGTATGGACAGTATTTCATAGATGTGAAAGCAAGGTATGGACAGTATTCCATAGATGTGAAAGCAAGGTATGGACAGTATTCCATAGATGTGAAAGCAAGGTATGGACAGTATTTGATAGATGTGAAAGCAAGGTAGATACGGACAGTATTCGATAGATGTGAAAGCAAGGTATGGACAGTATTTCATAGATGTGAAAGCAAGGTATGGATAAATTGAATATATTCACTT
>NW_013893675.1:0-264 GCF_000517525.1 Limulus polyphemus
TTTAATGAATTACAGAGTTAAGCATATAGTCACATAGTGTCATTATTACCATAGATTTTAGAGTTGTGCACATAGTCACATATTGTCATTGTTTAATGGACTGCAGAGTTGAGCGTATAGTCACAATGCCATTGTTTTAATGGACTGTAGAGTTCAGCATATAGTCACAGTGTCATTGTTTTAATGGTCTGCAGAATTGAGCATATAGTTACACAATGTCATTGTTTTAATGGATTGTAAAGTTGAGCTAATAGTGATAGTGTT
>NW_013893676.1:0-266 GCF_000517525.1 Limulus polyphemus
CTTCTTATTGACAGTACACAGTATCGTTAAATCTTGTGTCTTCTTATTGACAGGACATATTATTGTTAAATCTTGTGTTTCTTACTGACAGTACACAGTATCGTTAAATCTTGTGTCTTCTTATTGACAGTACACAGTATCGTTAAATCTTGTGTATTCTTATTGACAGGACATATTATTGTTAAATCTTGTGTTTTCTTACTGACAGTACACATTATTGTTAAATCTTGTGTTTTCTTACTAACAGTACACATTATTGTTGAATA
>NW_013893677.1:0-266 GCF_000517525.1 Limulus polyphemus
TCATCACACACACACAGTAGTTATCTTTAACTACATGTTTATTGACTGATGTTACCATATCATCATACACACACAGTAGTTATCTTTAACTATGTGTTTATTGACTGATGTTACTATATCATCATATACACAGCAGTTATCTTTAACTACATGTTTATTGACTGATGTTACCATATCATCACACACACAGTAGTTATCTTTAACTACATGTTTATTGACTGATGTTACCATATCATCATACACACACAGTAGTTATCTTTAACTAT
>NW_013893678.1:0-266 GCF_000517525.1 Limulus polyphemus
TTGTTGTAAGTATTTAATGTGTTTTTGTATCTAACCTGGTACTGGCAGAAGATGTTATAAGTATATAATGTGTTTTTGTATCTAACATGGTACCGACACGGGTTGTTTTAAGTCTTTAATGTGTTGTTGTATGTAGCCTGGTACAGGCAAGAGTTGTTGAAAGTATCTAATGTGTTGCCGTTTCTATCCTGGAAAGGACAGGGGTAGTTGTAAGTCTTTAATGTGTTGTTGTATCTAATCTGATACTGGCAGGAGTTCTTATAAGT
>NW_013893679.1:0-265 GCF_000517525.1 Limulus polyphemus
ATAACTGTTAACAATTAACTACAAATAACGTACCCCTACCAGTGTATTTTTAAATAATGAAAATTAAAACAACCGGTAGAAATTGATTAGAAATAACGTACCTCTACCAGTGTTTTTGATTAATAAAAATTAAAATAACTGTTAAAAATTAACTACAAATAACGTACCCCTACCAGTGTATTTTTAAATAATGAAAATTAAAACAACCGTTAGAAATTGATTAGAAATAACGTACCTCTACCAGTGTTCTTAATTAATAAAAATT
>NW_013893680.1:0-266 GCF_000517525.1 Limulus polyphemus
CAAAACGGTTGTAGACATCATACTATAGTAGCACCCACTAGCTTGTGTCAAAATGGTTGTAGACATCATACTATAGTAGCACCCACTAGCTTGTGTCAAAATGGTTGTAGACATCATACTATAGTAGCACCCACTAGCTTGTGTCAAAACGTTGTAGACATCATACTATAGTAGCACCCTCTAGCTTGTGTCAAAATGGTTGTAGACATCACACTATAGTAGCACCCACTAGCTTGTGTCAAAGTGGTTGTAGACATCATACTATA
>NW_013893681.1:0-388 GCF_000517525.1 Limulus polyphemus
GCTATTATACAATGGGAAGAAGAGACATTAAAATATAAAAATCAACAGTTAGGTTCCTTTGCTATTATACAATGGGAAGAAGAGCCATTAAAATATAAAAATCAACAGTTAGGTTACTCTGCTATTATACAATGGGAACAAGAGCGATTAAAATATAAAAATCACGGTTAGGTTCCTTTGCTATTATACAATGGGAAGAAGAGCCATTAAAATTTAAAAATCAACAGTTAGGTTCCTTTGCTATTATACAATGAGGAAGAAGAGCCATTAAAACATAAAAAACAACAGTTAGGTTCCTTTGCTATTATACAATGGGAAGAAGAGAAATTAAAATATAAAAAATCAACAGTTAGGTTACTCTGCTATTATACAATGGGAAGAAGAGCGA
>NW_013893682.1:0-261 GCF_000517525.1 Limulus polyphemus
AAAATGTACACTTAGTATCACCGTCCGGACTGAAAGAAGTAACCTTAGTGAGTACCATGTTGATGGTTTGAGGCTAGAAAATGTACACTTATATCTGTAATAAAATACCTACCAGCCACTATCTATCTATAATAAAACAACTACCAGTCACTATCCATCTATAATAAAACACCTACCAGTTACTATCCTTCTATAAAACGATCTATCAGTCACGTATCCATGTATAATAAAACACCTACCAGTCACTATCCATCTGTATTT
>NW_013893683.1:0-263 GCF_000517525.1 Limulus polyphemus
ACTATGTCTATACGATCTAGGTAGATAACATCAGTGTTTCAACTAAGGATAGATAAGGTATGCTTACTATGTATTTAAACAATTTAGGTAGATAACATCAGTGTTTTAACTAAGGATAGATAAGGTATGCTTACTATGTCTATACGATCTAGGTAGATAACATCAGTGTTTCAACTAAGGATAGATAAGGTATGCTTACTATGTCTATACGATCTAGGTAGATAACATCAGTGTTTCAACTAAGGATAGATAAGGTATGCTTA
>NW_013893684.1:0-265 GCF_000517525.1 Limulus polyphemus
GATAGAACAGTGTTCAACGGTAGCCACAATTCCTAAAGAAACATCTTATCCTTAGAGTGTATATATTTTTTATGATCTCGTAAAGATAGAACAGTGTTCAACGGTAGCCACAATTCCTTGCTAAAGCGATTTGTACAGCATGTAGATGTTTTACTGACCTCACTGGCATAAAAAAAAACAACCAGAGAGAAAGGAAGTAAGAAAAAAAAAAACACGTTCGCACCAAAACCTCTCGTCTTATTATTGACTATAACTATTAATGGCT
>NW_013893685.1:0-426 GCF_000517525.1 Limulus polyphemus
TGCAGTAAGTACCATATCTTTATGTTAATATAATCTAAACAGTGTCAGTAATAGATTGCAGTAAGTACCATATCTTTATGTTAATATAATCTAAACAGTGTCAGTAATAGATTGCAGTAAGTACCATATCTTTATATAAATATAATCTAAACAGTGTCGGTAATAGATTGCAGTGAGCACCATATCTTTATATAATCTAAACAGTGTCGGTAATAGATTGCAGTGAGTACCATATCTTTATATTAATATAATCTAACATGTGTCAGGATATGGTACTTACTGCAATCTATTATTTTATATAATCTAACATGTGTCGGTAATAGATTGCAGTAAGTACCATGTCTTTATGTTAATATAATCTAACCAGTGTCAGTAATAGATTGCAGTAAGTACCATATGTTTATGTTCATATAATCTAAACAGTGT
>NW_013893686.1:0-529 GCF_000517525.1 Limulus polyphemus
TTACAACCCTAGAAACCGGGTTTCGATACCCGTGGTGTGCAGAGCACAGATAGCCCATTGTGTAGCTTTGTACATAACTTCAAACAAACAAACAAAAATTTGAAAAGTGAAATATATTAATATCGTATCGATGTTCAATCAAGTAATACCACTTACTTCATTATTGTTTTAGCGTAAAGACCCTTTGGGAATATCTCATGTGTCTACCGTGGGGGAACCTAACTTGGTATTTTCGCCTTGTAAGTCTGTAAGGTTACCTTTTGACCACTAGGCTGCAGTTTAATAGCACTGTACGTAGTTCGTACAGTACACTTAGTAATGACCTGCATGTTTTCCTGAACAAGAGTATGTGATATATAGGATTCTGTGCGGAACTTTCTTTATATAAGGTTAATATGCTGAACGATTATACTTCTCTTTACGCTAATAAAGCAGCAGTTTATAAAAGTTTATATGAGAAGCCAAAAACAGAGAATTATTGTAGAATATCATGGCATATGATTATAATTTAAATTATTATTTTCAATAG
>NW_013893687.1:0-266 GCF_000517525.1 Limulus polyphemus
TGTGTGTGTTTTTTCTTAACGTTTCTTAAATATATAACCTAATTATTCATTCTGTTTAAACACATATCAATAAACATTTGAAGCAGATAATAAGATGCCAGACTATATCGATAGATAATCCGAAGATTTGTATGAGAACAATGAACATGCACCGTGAATTATAACTCTTAGACATTTTCTACCTCGAATACAATGTATAAGAACAATGAACATGCACCGTGAATTATAACTCTTAGACATTTTCTACATACGAATACAATGTATAA
>NW_013893688.1:0-293 GCF_000517525.1 Limulus polyphemus
CAATACGCTGGCATGTCTAATCTGTGGATCTTAAACACTGCACTGGCATGTCTAATCCGTGGATCTTAAACAATACACTGGCATGTCTAATCTGTGGATCTTAAACAATACACTGGCATGTCTAATCTGTGGATCTTAAACAATACACTGGCATGTCTAATCTGTGGCTCTTAAACACTGCACTGGCTTGTATATTCCTAACAGTTTACATAGTACAAGGTAAAACTAAAGCTGGATAGCTCTATGTTGTTTGTATATTCCAAACAGTTTACGTAGTACAAGGTAAAACTAAA
>NW_013893689.1:0-552 GCF_000517525.1 Limulus polyphemus
ACCTGCAGCATGGACACTCAGTACAACCACCAAAACATCCTCTAACATAGACACTCAGTACAAACACAAAAACCTGCAGCATGGACACTCATTACAACCACCAAAACATCCTCTAACATAGACACTCAGTACAAACACAAAAACCCTGCAGCATGGACACTCATTACAACCACCAAAACATCCTCTAACATAGACACTCAGTACAAACACAAAAACCTGCAGCATGGACACTCATTACAACCACCAAAACATCCTCTAACATAGACACTCAGTACAAACACAAAAGGAACCTGCAGTATGGACACTCAGTACAACCACCAAAAAATCCTGTGGTGTGGACACTCAGTTCAACCACCAAACAAAACTGTACTATGGACAGTCAGTTCAGCCATAAAAAAAAAAACCTGGCCGAAAAATAAGAATAGCTTAGGACACGAAAAACAAACTTCTTGTTTGATTTAATAAATCATTCGTTCTAAAGCTGAGTTCTTAAACTTTGATATTTCAAACTACCCCCCCCCCCCATACAAAAAAAAAAAAAAAGAAAGAGAA
>NW_013893690.1:0-266 GCF_000517525.1 Limulus polyphemus
ATAGTACACAGTATTGTTAAATCGTGTGTCTTCTTATTGACAGTGCACAGTATCGTTAAATCTTGTGTCTTCATATTGACAGTACACAGTATCGTTAAATATTGTGTCTTCTTATTGACAGTACACAGTATCGTTAAATCTTGTGTCTTCTTATTGGCAGTACACAGTATCGTTAAATCTTGTGTCTTCTTATTGACAGGACACAGTATCGTTAAATCTTGTGTCTTCTTATTGACAGTGCACAGTATCGTTAAATCTTGTGTCTT
>NW_013893691.1:0-263 GCF_000517525.1 Limulus polyphemus
AGACAGAGTAACAATATATAGATAGACACAGAGATAGAGTAACAATATATAGATAGACAGAGAGACAGAGTAACAATATATAGAGAGATAGAGTAACAATATATATAGATGGACAGAGACAGAGTAACAATATATAGATAGACACAGAGATAGAGTAACAAATATATAGATAGACAGAGAGACAGAGTAACAAATATATAGAGAGATAGAGTAACAAATATACAGAGAGACAGAGTAACAAATATATAGATAGACAGAGAGAT
>NW_013893692.1:0-266 GCF_000517525.1 Limulus polyphemus
CAACTTTGAAACTCATCATCAGGTAAGCAAGCGATAAAATTCAACAAGTTTTCCTTCTCTGTGCTTCTCTTTCAACAAGTCATTTGCTTGCAAATCAATTAGATCCAGCTATAGTTCAACTGGCACGTCATCAAGGTTACAATCAAACGGATTTTGGAACAGACGAATATCACTTTCAATTCTGTCAAGATCTGAAAATCTCTCCAAAAAAAATGCTTATTTAAGTCACTAATAATTTTCTTCGGAAACTCGAGGTTGACATCTTC
>NW_013893694.1:0-265 GCF_000517525.1 Limulus polyphemus
TATTCCCGCCATAAAAGTTGTAAATCACGTTGGGGGGGGGGGGGGGTACAGCTCACGTTACACTATCGAATTACATTACCCATGAGCTGCTTGCATGTGTGCCTCATAAACCATTTTAAATATATTATTATTACTTATTTATCTAATCTAGTCTTAAATAACTTAAAGAGGTCCATACTATTGATTTTAGTTACTTTTATAATAATAAATAAAGAATAAATATGAAAAACAAGAAATAAAGTACTTACCCACCTTCTTTTTTCTT
>NW_013893695.1:0-354 GCF_000517525.1 Limulus polyphemus
ATGTGAAAATCTTGCTGTATATTGACATTTTCTCCTTCACTTTGATGTGAAAATCTTGCTGTATATTGACATTTTCTCCTTCACTTTGATGTGAAAATCTTGCTGTTTATTGACCTTTTCTCCTTCACTTTGATGTGAAAAATCTTGTTGTTTATTGACCTTTTCTCCTTCACTTTGATGTGAAAATCTTGCTGTTTATTGACATTTTCTCCTTCACTTTGATGTGAAAAATCTTGCTGTTTATTGACCTTTTCTCCTTCACTTTGATGTGAAAAATCTTGTTGTTTATTGACTTTTCTCCTTCACTTTGAAGTGAAAATCTTTCTGTTTATTGACATTTTCTCCTTCACTTTG
>NW_013893696.1:0-266 GCF_000517525.1 Limulus polyphemus
GCAGTCTTAGGTGTGTTTTCACTGACTCTCACAGGTCAGGTATAACAGAAGGTACAGTCTGAGGAATGTGTTCACTGACTTTCTTATGTCAGGTATAACAGAAAGTACAATATCAGGTGTGTTTTCACTGACTCTCTCATGTCAGGTACAACAGAAAGTGCAGTCTTAGGTGTGTTTTCACTGACTCTCCCAGGTCAGGTATAACAGAAAGTACAGTGCGGGGTTACTTTCTCTGACCCTCACACTTCAGATATAACAGAAAGTGC
>NW_013893697.1:0-522 GCF_000517525.1 Limulus polyphemus
AACTCTAGTTACCGAATTTATAACCAAAATACTCTTCTTTAGCTTTACTTGGTACATACTACTCCATGAACACCTATGTGTATCTCTAGTTCCTGAATTTATAGCCAACATACTTATATATTCATCTTTAGCCTTACTTGGTGTTACACCTAGTTATTCGTGGAGTTGTTGTACCAAATAACGCTTAAGATGAGTATGTTGGTTACACATTCAGTAACTAGAGTTACACTTAGGTGTTGATGGAGTAGTTGTACCAAGTAAGGCTATGAGTGTGGTGGCTATAAACTCGGTAACTAGAGTTACACCTAGGAGTTCATGGAGTAGTTGTACCAACTAAGAATAAAGATGAATATTGTGGTTATAAATTCGGTAACTAGAATTTCACCTAAGTGTTAATGGAGTAGTTTTTGTAGTTACAGAATTTATAACCATCATACTCATCTTTAGCCTTACTTGTTATTACTACTCCATGAACACTTAGGTTTAACTCTAGTTACCGAATTTATAACCCCCATACTCATC
>NW_013893698.1:0-287 GCF_000517525.1 Limulus polyphemus
GGTTTTAAATTCGGTAACTAGAGTTACACCTAGGTGTTCATGGAGTAGTTGTAACAAGTAAGGCTAAATTTGAATATGGTGGATATAAATTCGGTAACTAGAGTTACACCTAAGTGTTTATGGAGTAGTTGTACTAGGTAAGGCTAAAGATAAGTATGGTGGTTAGAAATTCTATAACTAGAGTTACACCTATGTGTTCATAGAGTAGTTGTACCAAGTAATGCTCAAGATGAATATGGTGGTTATAAATTCGGTAACTAGAGTTGCACCTAGATATTCGTGGAGTT
>NW_013893699.1:0-264 GCF_000517525.1 Limulus polyphemus
CGTAACGCAGCATGGTCTGTACTGATGGTAAACCTTGCACCATAGAGGTAAGGATGGAAATATGTCAGACTCTTTACTATAGCAAGGAGTTCCCTCTGTGTTACACAGTAGTTCCTCTCTGGTCTACTCAAAACCCTACTAAAGTAGGCCACTACATGTTCGTTTTCGCCCACTTTCTGAGACAACACTCCTCCAATTCCGACATTACTAGCATCACAATCCAGTATGTACGGCTATGAGGGATCTGGAAGCTTTAAAAGTGGA
>NW_013893700.1:0-267 GCF_000517525.1 Limulus polyphemus
CTGAGTTATAATATCTGTTAGTATTGGACAATGATTCAAGACACGGGGAATAAAGGAAATCAGAATTATAAGATCTTTTAGTATTGTACAATGATTCAAGACACAAAAAATAAAGGAAATCTGATTTATAAGATCTGTTAGTGTTGGACAGTGATTCAAGACACAGGGAATAAAGGAAATCAGAATTATAAGATCTTTTAGTATTGTACAATGATTCAAGACACAAGGAATAAAGGAAATCAGAATTATAAGATTCTTTAGTATTGG
>NW_013893701.1:0-266 GCF_000517525.1 Limulus polyphemus
ATCTACTTTGTAGTGACTAATGGTTGCATATATGTTGACTGATCTGAATTCTCTGTTGTCTTTGTAGTGACTGATGGTTGCATACATGTTAACTGATCTGAATTCACTTCTGTCTTTGTAGTGACTGATGGTTACATATATTTCGACTGATCTGAATTACCTGCTGTCTGTGTAGTGACTGATGGTTGCATGTATGTCGACTGATCTGAATTTTCTGCTTTGTAATGACTAATGGTTGCATATATGTTGACTGATCTGAATTTCCT
>NW_013893702.1:0-264 GCF_000517525.1 Limulus polyphemus
TTTCTTTTTTTTCCTCCAGTAACTGCTGTAATCTCTCTTGTTTATTTTGCTGTTCGAGTTGCCATTGTTGTAGGTTTTCTTGCCACTGCTGTAATCTTTCTTCTTGTTCTTTTCTTTTTCCTCCAACAACTGTTGTAATTTCTCTTCTCGTTCTTCTTGTTTCTTTTCTTTTTCCTCCAACAACTGCTGTAATCTCTCTTCTTGTTTATTTTGTTGTTCAAGCTCCCACTGTTGCAGGTTTTCTTGCAACTGCTGTTGTCTCTC
>NW_013893703.1:0-256 GCF_000517525.1 Limulus polyphemus
CTGCACAAATACATGCTTTGACACTGTTCATTCTTCTGTACAAATACATGCTCTGACACTGTTCATTCTTCTGTACAAACGCATACTTTAACACTGTTCATACTTCTGCACAATCGCATACTTTAACACTGTTCATTCTTCTGTACAAATACATGCTTTAACACTGTTCATTCTTCTGCACAAATACATGCTCTGACACTGTTCATTCTTCTGTACAAACGCATACTTTAACACTGTTCATACTTCTGCACAATCG
>NW_013893704.1:0-266 GCF_000517525.1 Limulus polyphemus
AAATTTCACTCCAACGGAATATCTCTATCCACTAGCCGAACTACCTTTCTTAAAAAACGCTTTATTAAACTCGCTACTCGTTATTACATACTTACATCAACAGGGAGCACACAAACACAAGAATCTGCCTGATTGTGTCAAGTGCAGCTTCTTGGGTCAGATATATTTCGCCATTAAACATGATCAATAACATCACGACTTACCACTTCATTTCCGGCTCTGGGCAATGAGCACCTATATTTATTCGGCACCTATTCAGTGAAAGT
>NW_013893705.1:0-266 GCF_000517525.1 Limulus polyphemus
TTTCATAGACACTGTGCATCTGTACTTAGTCAACATTTCATGGACACTGTGCATCTGTACTTAGTCAACATTTCATAGACACTGTGCATCTGTACTTAGTCAACATTTCATGAACACTGTGCATCTGTACTTTGTCAACACCTCATAGACACTGTGCATCTGTACTTAGTCAACATTTCATGGACACTGTGCATCTGTACTTTGTCAACACTTCATAGACACTGCATCTGTATTTAGTCAACACTTCATAGACACTGTGTATCTGT
>NW_013893706.1:0-261 GCF_000517525.1 Limulus polyphemus
GTCCTGAAACTTACCGCTGACCTACCGTCAGTTACTTAAAGGTTTTGTCTATTTATTTGTTTTTGTTAAAACACAAAACTACACAATGGGTTATCTATACTGTGCCTACCACGGTTAACGAAACCCAGTTTTTAGAGTTATAAGCCTTCAAATTTTCGCTGGGCTACTAGGGGCACTATTTAAAAGATTTGTTTGTTTGTTTTTTGAATTTCGCACAAAGCTACACGAGGGCTATCTGCGCTAGCCGTCCCTAATTTAGCA
>NW_013893707.1:0-668 GCF_000517525.1 Limulus polyphemus
AAGGGAATTGTTAACCTTTTCTCAACCACTGTGAAGGGAGATTGTTATCTTTTTCTCAATCACTGTGAAGAGACATTGTTAACCTTTTCTCAACGACTGTGAAGGGACATTGTTAACCTTTTCTCAACCACTGTGAAGAGACATTGTTAACCTTTTCTCAACATCACATTCACCTATTGCTGCTAGTTTTATTGGTGCAGTAGACATCACATTCATCTATTGCTGCTAGTTTATTGGTGCAGTAGACATCACATTCACCTACAATAGGTGAATGTGATGTCTACTGCACCAATAAAACTAGCAGCAAAGCAATAGGTGAATGTGATGTCTACTGCACCAATAAAACTAGCAGGCTGCACCAATAAAACTAGTAGACATCACATTCACCTATTGCTGCTGCACCAATAAAACTAGCAGACATCACATTCATCTATTGCTGCGTTTTATTGGTGCAGTAGACATCATATTCACCTATTGCTGCTAGTTTTATTGGTGCAGTAGACATCACATTCACCTATTGCTGCTAGTTTTATTGGTGCAGTAGACATCACATTCACCTATTGCTGCTAGTTTTATTTGTGCAGTTGACATCACATTCACCTATTACTGCTAGTTTTTTGGTGCAGTAGACATCACATTCATCTATTGCTGCTAGTTTTATCGTGCAA
>NW_013893708.1:0-266 GCF_000517525.1 Limulus polyphemus
AAATGATCGTGACTTGTATTATATAGATAGGACTGAATGGAGTATTGTTTGAGTGATCGTGACTTGTATTATATAGATAGGACTCAAAGGAATATTGTTTGAATGATCGTGACTTGTATTATAAAGATAGGACTGAAAGGAATATTGTTTAAATGATCGTGACTTGTATTATATAGATAGGACTGAATGGAGTATTGTTTGAGTGATCGTGACTTGTATTATATAGATAGGACTCAAAGGAATATTGTTTGAATGATCGTGACTTG
>NW_013893709.1:0-266 GCF_000517525.1 Limulus polyphemus
AATTGGGCCAAACAACTGTGTTAACTACACATTCACAACAGATATAACAGCTTCCATTGTGGGAAACAACTGTGTTAACTACACATTCACAACAGATATAATAGCTTCTATTGTGTGAAACAACTGTGTTAACTACACATTCACAACAGATATAACAGCTTCTATTGTGTGAAACAACTGTGTTAACTACACATTCACAACAGATATAGCGGCTTCTATTGTGTGAAACAACTGTGTTAACTACACATTCACAACAGATATAGTGG
>NW_013893710.1:0-1445 GCF_000517525.1 Limulus polyphemus
AAGAAGACCCAAGATTTATCAATACTATGTACTGTCAATAAGAAGACACAAGATTTAACGATACTGTGTACTGTCAATAAGAAGACACAAGATTTAACGATACTGTGTACTGTCAATAAGAATACACAAGATTTAACGATACTGTGTACTGTCAATAAGAAGACACAAGATTTAACGATAATGTGTACTGTCAGTAAGAAAACAGAAGATTTAACGATACTGTGTACTGTCAATAAGAAGACACAAGATTTAACGATATTGTGTACCTTATTGAAGTTATATCTTGTGTCTTACAGTACATTGTATGTGTCTTCTTATTGAAGATTTTACGATACTGTGTACTGTCAGTAAGAAAACACAAGATTTAACAATAATATTGTGTCTTCTTATTGACAGTACACAGTATCGTTAAATCTTGTGTCTTCTTATTGACAGTACACATTATTGTTAAATCTTGTGTTTTCTTACTGACAGTACACAGTATCGTAAAATCTTGTGTGTCTTCTTATTGACAGTACACAGTATTGTTAAATATTTGGTATTTTTATTGACAGTACACATTATCGTTAAATCTTGTGTCTTCTTATTGACAGTACACAGTATCGTTAAATCTTGTGTCTTCTTAACGATACTGTGTACTGTCAATAAGAAGACACAAGATTTAACGATAATGTGTACTGTCAGTAAGAAAACACAAGATTTAACAATAATGTGTCCTGTCAATAAGAAGACACAAGATTTTACGATACTGTGTACTGTCTCGTTAAATCTTGTGTCTTCTTATTCAGTACACAGTATTGTGTCTTCTTATTGAGATTTAACGATACTGTGAAATCTTGTGTTTTCTTACTGACAGTACACATTATCGTTGAATATTGTGTCTTATTATTGACAGTATGTCTTCTTATTGACAGGACACATTATTGTTCAAGATTTAACGATACTGTGTACTGTCAATAAGAAGGCACAAGATTTAACGATACAGTGTACTGTCAATAAGAAGACACAAGATTTAACGATTCTGTGTACTGTCAATAATAAGACACAATATTCAACGATAATGTGTACTGTCAGTAAGAAAACACAAGATTTAACAATAATGTGTCCTGTCTTGTGTCTTCTTATTGCAGTACACAGTATCGTTAAATTCAATAAGAAGGCACAATATTCAACGACAATGTGTACTGTCAGTAAGAAAACACCTTACTGACAGTACGAAGTATCGTTAAATCTTGTGTCTTCTTATTGACAGTACACAGTATCGTTAAATCTTGTGTCTTCTTATTGACAGTACACATAAATCTTGTGTCTTCTTATTGACAGGACACATTATTGTTAAATCTTGTGTTTTACGATACTCTGCACTGTCAATAAGAAGACACAAGATTTAACGATACTCTGCACTGTCAATAAGAAGACACTCTTATTAACGATACTGTGTACTG
>NW_013893711.1:0-375 GCF_000517525.1 Limulus polyphemus
AAAAGTTTACCCCTGACGCTGGACAGTGTCATTGGTAATGGTGACACTGTCCGACTAGATTGTATTTTTAATTTTTTACACACTATACGTCTTTTTAATTCTATATAAATCTTTTACCGACTTCTATTGATTTTTAACTCGCTGTTTTTTTACATTTTACTTTAATCTACTTTCATTGCTTTTACCGGTTGTTTGGCGCAGATAGCCTAGCTGCTTTGCGCCATAAAACACCAACCAACCAACCGAGAGTTAGCGAAGCATTAGTTGTTTTGTTTGTCTCCAGTTAAGCACAAAGCTACACAATGGGCTCTGCTCACCGCGGGTATCGAAACCCAATTTTAACATTATAATACCTCAGCCTGAACTCTGAGCAAC
>NW_013893712.1:0-266 GCF_000517525.1 Limulus polyphemus
GTTAAATCTTGTGTCTTCTAATTGACAGTACACAATATCGTTAACTCTTGTATCTTTTTATTGATAGTACACAGTACTGCTAAATCGTGTGTCTTCTTATTGAGAGTACATACTATTGTTAAATCGTGTGTCTTCTTATTGACAGTACACAGTTTTGTTAAATCTTATGTCTTCTTATTGAAAGTACACAGTATCGTTAAATCTCGAGTCTTCTTATTGACAGTACACAGTATCGTTAAATCTTGTGGCTTCTTATTGACAGTACA
>NW_013893713.1:0-266 GCF_000517525.1 Limulus polyphemus
CAACAGCCTTTCTTGGTAACAGCCTTTATTGCTGTATCGTCTCCCCTGTGTTGAAGTTGCCTGCATTGAGCTCTCTTGTGCCCAAGTTTGTTACAATGCCAGCAAAGTCCCTCAAACTTCTCTGAAAGCTGACCTTTTCTGGCCTTGAATCCAGATGACTGTACCAACCTCGGTACCTCTGTGCTGGACTTAACGTAGGATTCAAATTCGAGAGCTCGGGCCATTGCATCCCACTTGGTAGAGGGGTGTGCTTGCTTCACTTGTAT
>NW_013893714.1:0-456 GCF_000517525.1 Limulus polyphemus
GGAGTTATGGAACGTTTTGCGTTTTGTACCAGTACTTCGTTCAATTTGGAAGGATCATCTCCAAATTTTGTATGAACGTTCGTTGCATAGTTGCGTATTTACATGCAAAATTCTAGCCTTCTATTATCATTTTTGCGACTTTTGTGGTCGTTTTATGTTACTCTTTTATTGGCTTCTCTGAAAGCGTATGTGTACTGCAGTGAAGCTTTTGGTTACTGATTGTTTTTCGATTTCCTTTTACTAGACCCTCCTACATAACAAATTTGGTGAAGAATCATCAATTTAGGTACACTTTAACGTAGCATAGTAATATGCAGAGTTTTACCTTCCTACTCTTTGTTTTAAAGGAGTTATGGAAGGTTTTGCGTTTTGTACCAGTACGTCGTTCCATTTGGAAGGATCATCTCCAAATTTTGTATGAACGTTCGTTGCATAGTTACCTATTTACATGCAAAA
>NW_013893715.1:0-266 GCF_000517525.1 Limulus polyphemus
ATCGTTAAATCTTGTGTCTTCTAATTGACATTACACAGTATCGTTAAATCTTGTGTCTTCTAATTGACATTACACAGTATCGTTAAATCGTGTGTCTTCTTATTGACAGTACACAGTTTTGTTAAATCTTTTGTCTTCTTATTGAAAGACACAGTATTGTTAAATCTTTTGTCTTCTTATTGACAGTACACAGTATGTTAAATCTTGTGGCCTGTTATTGATAGTACACAGTATCGTTAAATCTTATGGCTTGTTATTGATAGTAC
>NW_013893716.1:0-266 GCF_000517525.1 Limulus polyphemus
GGCACTGAATATGACAGATGTAGTGTGGTATAACATATTCTGCTTTACTTTCACCCATAAGTTCTTTAGAATTTGAGTATATTAACGCATCAGACACGTATTTACAGAGAGAGAGAACGAAAATGAGAACATACCAGTTTTGGAAATAAATATTATTTCTAAATTAGTTGTTTTTTCTCATTCAAATAACTTTTTCTCCATCTATTTAGAGATAACTGAACTTCCAAGTATTTTTTCTCCATCTATTGAGAGATAACTGAACATAC
>NW_013893717.1:0-266 GCF_000517525.1 Limulus polyphemus
ATTCATTTTATTGCCGCAGGCTTTATCTGCCAGGCTTATATACTCGAATACACTCGGGCCTCCCCGATCATTCATGATCATTCGAGAAATTCATCACGTGTCACCAGTGTCACGTGACTTCCGCTGTCGTAACACTATATAAGGTAGACATTCTGTAATTTAAATCCTTCAGCTTAAGCATCGTATTGTGCTATATAGAATAGGTTATGAATATATAGGTGTGAACAAACACTCACAGCCTTCTGAAGCGTACTTAGTTCCCCAAC
>NW_013893718.1:0-266 GCF_000517525.1 Limulus polyphemus
TATATTAAGCCAATAAGTACTTAGTCCATACAGAAACCTTGTATTTTTTATATTCTTGAAGTAGCCTAAGTTTAAAGTTAAACAAAACAAAAATTAGAACAACGCAAATTTGTTTTTAAAAATAAAACTTTTTATAGTTAAAACATTATCTTATAAAGTTTGAAAATCATTAGGGAATAAGAATAAACTCTCAGCTGTGGAGCAAGAGTTGGTGGTGGGTGGTTTTGACTAACTGCCTTCCCTCTAGTTTATCTCTAGATTAGTGA
>NW_013893719.1:0-266 GCF_000517525.1 Limulus polyphemus
CTTGGCCTTTGTTGTTCCCAAACATCATTTTATCAAAATCAATTACAAACTTCCTTGGCAGTAGATAGTCCAATCCTAATATGCGTTCGTCTTCAATGTCAGCCAAGTATACTTTCTGTCTGTCCTTTATGCCCACGAGCTCAATAGTTACCCACACTGGTCCCCACAATCTTGTAGAATGTCCTGTCACACCATAAAGCTTCTGTATGGCTTCTGGTACTCCTTCGTGATTTAACACCTTGATGCTCAGAAGGATTTGCTGAGAC
>NW_013893720.1:0-266 GCF_000517525.1 Limulus polyphemus
TAGACTTTGATAACGGCCTTTTTACTCACTTATTACACTGGATTTTGTCGATTTTGATAACGGTATTTTTATTCCTTCTTAAACTAGATTTTTTCGACTTAGATAACGGCTTTTTAGTCCTTCTTACAGTAGATTTTGTCGACTTTGATAACGGTCTTTTTAGTCCTTCTTAAACTATATTTTGTCGACTTTGATAACAGCCTTTTTACTCACTTATTACTTTAGATTTTGTCGATTTTCATAACGGTCCTTTTAGTCCTTCTTGT
>NW_013893721.1:0-285 GCF_000517525.1 Limulus polyphemus
GTGTTCTGTCAATAAGAAGACACAAGATTTAACAATACTGTGTACTGTCAATAAGAAGACACAAGATTTATAAATACTGTGTACTATCAATAAAAAGACACAAGATTTAACGATACTGTGTACTGGCAATAAGAAGACACAAGATTTAACGATACTGTGTACTGTCAATAAGAAGACAAAAGATTTAACGATACTGTGTACTGTCAATAAGAAGACACAAGATTTAACGATACTGTGTACTTTTAATAAGAAGACACAAGATTTATCGATACTGTGTACTTTCAA
>NW_013893722.1:0-645 GCF_000517525.1 Limulus polyphemus
TTTTAATTGTTAAATCGTAGTAAGGAGGACCATGGGAATAAAGGATATAATATATTTGTATTGTTAAACCGTAGTATTAAGTATCAAGGGAATAAAAAATATAAATTATTTGTATTGTTAAACCGTAGTAATGAGGACCAAGGGAATAAAGGATATAAATTATTTGTATTGTTAAACCGTACTAATGAAGACTAAGGGAATAAAGGATATAAAGTATTTGAATTACTCTTGTTCCTCGTTACTACGGTTTAAAAATAACTCATATCCTTTATTCCATTCGTCCTCATTACTACTTTTTACCAATACAAATATCTTATATCCTTTATTTTCTTGGTCCTCATTACTACGGTTTAAAAATACAAATATATTATATTTTATTGGTAAACCGTATTATTGAGGATCAAGGGAATAAAGGATACAAATTATTTGAATTGTTAAACCGTAGTAATGAGGACCAAGGGAATAAAGGATATAAATTATTTGTATTGTTAAACCGTAGTAATGAGGACCAAGGGAATAAAGGATATAAATTATTTGTATTGTTAAACCGTCGTAATCAGAACCAAGGGAATAAAGGATATAAGATATTTTTATTGGTAAACCGTAGTAATGAGGACGAATGGAATAAAGGACATGAGTTATTTG
>NW_013893723.1:0-266 GCF_000517525.1 Limulus polyphemus
GATAGGGTAATTAGAAATCTTTAGATAAAAACATTTTAACGATAGCGTAATTAGAAATCTTTAGACAAAAACATTTTAACGATAGGGTAATTAGAAATCTTTAGACAAAAACATTTTAACGATAGGGTAATTAGAAATCTTTAGACAAAAACATTTTAACGATAGGGCAATTAGAAATCTTTAGACAAAAACATTTTAACGATAGGGTAAAAAGAAATCTTTAGATAAAAACATTTTAACGATAGGGTAATTAGAAATCTTTAGAC
>NW_013893724.1:0-856 GCF_000517525.1 Limulus polyphemus
CCCCTACTCACTATATTCTCCAGATATGGCACCATCAGATTTCCATCATTTTCGTTCGCTGCAACACCATCTTAATGGGAAAACGTATTCAAATGTGGAAGGTGTTAAAGAGTACATTGACATGTTTTTACTTCAAAGCCAAGTGATTTTATTGATCAGGGCATTAACAACCTGATTATAAGGTGGAAGAGCATCATTGATAAGAATGGAGACTATTTCGTTTAATAAATGTTTTGTTTTGATATATAAGTTGTTCAGATTTTGTCATCTAAAAACCGACATTAATTTCTTGACGTCCTAATATTTGTTTCTTAAAATTTGTGAAAGTTAATTTTGAATTATACTGCGCATTGAATGCCCCTTACTTGGTGTCTTCTCATTGAACTTATTTGCATTGTGATAAACGGGGTTTAGCATTGCGTTCAATTTTGTGTTGTCTACTTAGTCATGTGAAGATTGTGTTTTGTGAATCTGTTATATCCATGTGGAGATTGTGTTTTGTGAATCTGTTATATCCATGTGGAGATTGTGTTTTGTGAAGCTGTTATATCCATGTGGAGATTGTGTTTTGTGAAGATGTTATATCCATGTGGAGATTGTGTTTCGTGAAGCTGTTATATCCATGTGGAGATTGTGTTTTGTGGAGCTGTTATATCCATGTGGAGATTGTGTTTTGTGAAGCTGTTATATCCATGTGGAGATTGTGTTTTGTGAAGCTGTTATATCCATGTGGAGATTGTGTTTTGTGAAGCTGTTATATCCATGTGGAGATTGTGTTTTGTGACGCTGTTATATCCATGTGGAGAAGAGATACTTCACTATCCATTATATAAAATGTCTTTGGTTAGATGACGTT
>NW_013893725.1:0-266 GCF_000517525.1 Limulus polyphemus
CAAGTTTCATCATGTACTATAATACCACAATTATAGTAGATCAATGTGTTTCATCATGTACTACGATACCACAATTATAGATCAATAAGTTCCATCATGTACTATAATACCACAATTATAGTAGATCAATGTGTTTCATCATGTACTACGATACCACAATTATAGATCAATAAGTTCCATCATGTACTACGATACCACAATTATAGTAGATCAATAAGTTCCATCATGTACTACGATACCACAATTATAGTAGATCAATGCGTTTC
>NW_013893726.1:0-266 GCF_000517525.1 Limulus polyphemus
CCCATAGCATGACTCGAAGAAGGGAAAGTAATATACGTAACAGTTGTCACAGTAACCCAAATCAAGGGTTTACGACTGCGTCATAGCAACCTCGTTGAATCGTCTCGTGGAATTCACGTATTTTAAATGTTTGTTTCGATAGAATGGCCCCTTCGTATTGGATGGATCTTTTATTAAAAATATTTAAGTTTTGTTTTTATGTGTGAGCATGAACAAGTCACATGGTAAACACGCTGTTATGTGTGAGCATGAACAAGTCACATGGT
>NW_013893727.1:0-266 GCF_000517525.1 Limulus polyphemus
TACCAAAAATAATCACTTTTAGAAAGGACGTGTGAAAGCCCTTTCCTACATAAAATATTCAAAATCTCAAATCATAAATTGTGTTCAGATAGGGGATACCAAATTTCTTAGAGAGAGGTGTCCCTTAACAATATTGGAAAACAAATGAATTTGGATAAACTTTGGTTTTCAGGGCCTTCATTATTATTATTATTTCTTGCAGAAGTTAATGTTATTTCTTATCGTCCCCAACCCTGGTTTACGATAATTTTAGTGGATATAATAAT
>NW_013893728.1:0-266 GCF_000517525.1 Limulus polyphemus
TTATCAAGTGGAACTATTATATCTACATATTTCACTTGTCTGTGATTTTCTGCGTTTACGAAAAAGTTAAAGATGTGCTTAAGAAAACTACTGGGGCTGTTACCTCTGAGTTTATGTAAATTATGTTATGTGGAAATTAGTGTAAAAGGGGGTTATATCAGATAACTTGGGGAAGTATTAAAACAATATAAATTCAAGAACGATATTATGTTTATTAAGAAGACAAAAGAAATGTAAATACCTATAACTAATGGTGTTTCTCACCT
>NW_013893729.1:0-266 GCF_000517525.1 Limulus polyphemus
TATCACATGTATCTGACCTAGAATATATTGTAATTAAGTGATATTATCACAATATCACATGTATCTGACCTAGAATATATTATAATTAAGTGATATTATCACAATAACACATGTATCTGACCTAGAATATATTGTAATTAAGTGATATTATCACAATATCACATGTATCTGATCTAGAATATATTGTAATTAAGTGATATTATCACAATAACACATGTAATTGATCTAGAACATATTGTAATTAAGTGATATTATCACAATAACAC
>NW_013893730.1:0-266 GCF_000517525.1 Limulus polyphemus
GAGAAACATTATTCATCTAACCATTAGCCAATAGCAAACATTAATAATCTAACCATTAGCCAATAGCAAACATTAATAATCTAACCATTAGCCAATACCAAACATTGTTCATCTAACCATTAGGCAATACCAAACACTGTTCATATATCCATTGAACAATACCAATCATTGTTCATCTAACCCTTAGCCAATACCAAACATTGTTCATCTAACCATTAGCCAATACCAAACATTGTTCATCTAACCATTAGCCAGTAACAACATTG
>NW_013893731.1:0-266 GCF_000517525.1 Limulus polyphemus
TTGTTTGGTCCTTTCAACAATGATGATGGATGATGTTCTTGTTTGGTCCTTTCAACATTCATTTGGGTAATGTTAATTAATGGGTCCTTTCAACAATGATGATGGGTAATGTTATTGTTTGGTCCTTTCAACAATGATGATGGGTAATGTTATTGTTTGGTCCTTTCAACAATGATGATGGATGATGTTCTTGTTTAGTCGTTTCAACATTCATTTGGGTAATGTTAATTAATGGGTCCTTTCAACAATGATGATGGGTAATGTTA
>NW_013893732.1:0-266 GCF_000517525.1 Limulus polyphemus
AACTACTCCATGAACACCTAAGTGTAACTCTAGTTACCGATTTTATAACCACCATACTCATCTTTAGCCTTACTTGGTACAACTGCTCCATGATCAACTAGGTGTAACTCTAGTTACCGAATTAATATCCAACCTAATCGTCTTTAGCCTTACTTGGTTCCACTACTCCATGAACACCTAGGTGTAACTCTAGTTACTGAATTTATAACCAACATACTCGTCTTTAGCCTTACTTGCTACAACAACTCCATGCCCACCTAGTTAGC
>NW_013893733.1:0-260 GCF_000517525.1 Limulus polyphemus
CCTTTTAAAGTGTTTTAGTTACGTTTGGTTTAATTTCCAACGTTATTTTAATACTTAGATTATTTTAAAGTGTTTTATCTATGTTTAGATTTAATTTCGTACGTTCTTTTATTGTTTAGAATATTTTAAAGCATTTTAGATACGAATGGTTTAATTTCCAACGTTATTTTAGTATTAGAAGATTTTAAAGTGTTTTAGATACGTTTGGATTTAATTTCCAACGTTCTTATTATTGTTCAGAATATTGTAAAGTGATTTAG
>NW_013893734.1:0-495 GCF_000517525.1 Limulus polyphemus
AAACATTCATCCAACCTAAGCAGTGATTACTTAGCTAAGAAAGAAGCTGCTGGAGTCATTCAAATGATGCAATGGTCTCCACAAAGCCCGATCTCAACCCAATATATCAGATCTGGGTAATTGATAGATCAAAAACTTGACAAATCAAAAGTTACATCTAAAGAAACTGTATGGGAGTTTATTAGAGACATTTTCATTAAATATGTTGCAATAATGCCTGAAAGACTGTTTGCAGTTATTAAAGCAAAAGGGGGGGGGACACAAAATATTAACTGTTTGCTGAATTTAAGAACTTCCAGATTTTCTGTTTTACTAAAGATTAAAATTAATAAAATTTTGATGTTTCTCCCGTGATTTTACCTTTTTTTGTACTTTGAATGTAGCCTGAAATCGAATTTTTGACTTTGTCCTAACACTTTTACACAGAACTGTACATATATATTGATTTACCTTTTATTGTTCTTTGAATGTAGCCTGAAATCGAATTTTTGACTT
>NW_013893735.1:0-267 GCF_000517525.1 Limulus polyphemus
GGCTCCTAGAACTCAGGTACAGAACCCAAAATCAGTCAGAAGTCTACAGGGCTAGGTTTAGGACGAGAGTCCGTGCTAAAGGGGAGAGCCTGCAAGAGCTGGCACAGGACTTGAAAAGTATGGCACACAAGGCCTACCCAACTGCACCACCCGATCTCCTCAAGTTGTTGCTGAGGGATCAGTTCGTAGATGCCTTGGACAGTCCACAACTTAAGATACAAGTGAAGCAAGCACACCCCTCTACCATGCAGGATGCAATGGCCAGAG
>NW_013893736.1:0-267 GCF_000517525.1 Limulus polyphemus
CTCAGTCTGCTCATTAATCATTACATTTTTCCATCTGACTCCCACTACTCAGTCTGCTCATTAATCACTACATTTTTCCATTTGACTCCCACTACTCAGTCTGCTTGTTAATCATTACATTTTCCAATCTGACTCCCACTACTCAGTCTTATAATTAATCATTACACTTTTCCATCTGACTCCCACTACTCAGTCTGCTCGTTAATCATTACATTTTTCGATTTGACTCCCACTACTCAGTCTGCTCATTAATCATTACATTTTTCG
>NW_013893737.1:0-266 GCF_000517525.1 Limulus polyphemus
GGACACTCTTTGCTACCCCCAATCCTAACTGGCGTAGAGTACGTGGGGGCCAGGCACTGACCTGGAGCCGTCAGACGAATGGGCTTACAAGTAGATTAGCTTCAGTTGGCAGGGTTAGACTCCCTGGATGGGGTCCGCGCGACGTCGCAGACCAATGGCTGTTAACGCTGCAGGATATGGCGAGAAACCGGGCTCAGTGGCGGTCGTGCTGTAGGCATCTTATTGGTTTGTCTGCCTAATCTTGTCTGTCTGCCAAGTCCACTGGC
>NW_013893738.1:0-266 GCF_000517525.1 Limulus polyphemus
CAGATGATTCGCTAGGATGTGATATATAGACAGATAAACAGGCTCTTTAACTCAGAAGATTCCCTAGGTTGTGATATATAGAATAAACAGGCTCTTTAACTCAGATGATTTGCTAGGATGTGATATATAGACAGATAAACAGGCTCTTTAACTCAGAAGATTCTCTAGGTTGTGATATATAGAATAAACAGGCTCTTTAACTCAGATGATTCCCTAGGTTGTGATATATAGACAGATAAACAGAATCTTTAACTCAGAAGATTCTC
>NW_013893739.1:0-266 GCF_000517525.1 Limulus polyphemus
TTTAACGATAAAAATATTGTTTATGGATTTAAACGTTCTATACTAACGCAGTTTTATTGATGATTAGAAACGTTAAAAATATTGTCTGATGTATTTAAAACTTCTATACTAAAGCAGACTTCTTGATGATGAGTAATGGTATAATATTTTTTATGGATTTAAAACTTCTATACTAACGCAGACTTCTTGATGATGAGTAATAGTAAAAATATTGTTTTATGGATTTAAAACTTCTATACTAACGCAGACTTCTTGATGATGAGTAA
>NW_013893740.1:0-264 GCF_000517525.1 Limulus polyphemus
TGTGTGTGTGTGTGTGTGTGTGTGTGTGTGTGTGTGTGTGTGTGTGTGTGTGTGTGTGTGTGTGTGTGTATATATATATATATATATATATACACATTGGATGGTCGTATGAAGGGTAGGCAAGTTCAAGTCGAAGCAGAAACAGAGACCGGTTGTTCTTTCATTGAAGAAAGAGCAAGTCGTCAGCCGATTATGACAAGTTATCGAAATAAAATGACGCAAACGGGCCTTTACAGGGCCTGGCGAGGATCAGTGGATCAAGGT
>NW_013893741.1:0-266 GCF_000517525.1 Limulus polyphemus
GACTGTGTGCCGCTACTCAATAAATCTCTATTAAGGATGACATTCGACTGTGTATCGCTACTCAGTAAATCTCTATTAAGGATGACATTCGACTGTGTGTCACTACTCAATAAATTTCTATTAAGGATGGCATTTGATTGTGTCGCTACTCAGTAAATCTCTATTAAGGATGACATTCGACTGTGTGTCACTACTCAATAAATCTCTATTAAGGATGGCATTTGACTGTGTCGCTACTCAGTAAATCTCTATTAAGGATGACATTC
>NW_013893742.1:0-317 GCF_000517525.1 Limulus polyphemus
GATGTAGAAATACTGAAATGAATAAGGGACAGTGTACTTTAGTATCAATGTAATTTGAGAAATTAAGTATAAATAAGTAAAAAAGGTTAATATCTGAGGAAATATTTGGCAAGATGTAGAAATACTGAAATGAATAAGGGACAGTGTACTTTAGTACCAATGTAATTTGAGAAATTAAGTATAAATAAGTAAAAAAAGGTTAATATCTGAGGAAATATTTGGCAAGATGTAGAAATATTGAAATGAATAAGGGACAGTGTACTTTTGGTATCAATGTAATTTGAGAAATTAAGTATAAATAAGTAAAAAAAGGTTAA
>NW_013893743.1:0-266 GCF_000517525.1 Limulus polyphemus
ACTTCAGTAGATCTCTTATCATAAGTTAACTTCATCGAATCAGCAGACGTTTTCAAGTTTGTACACACTTGATGGTGGATATCATCCATCCTTTCTGATAACACTTTCACAAACTCCGACACACTCTCAGGCAACTCTTCATAAGGTGGGCGTCCTATTAACAGATCCACTGGCAACCGAAGTTCCCGACCAAACATCAACTTTGCTGGAGTGTATCTAGTGGTTTCATGCTCTGTTGTCCTATAGGCCATCAACAGTGGAGGGAG
>NW_013893744.1:0-266 GCF_000517525.1 Limulus polyphemus
GAAGGGACAACCACTGGAAATACTTGGTCAGTTGACAGCAGCCGACAGACACAACTATAGAGCACTGGTAGAGGCTCTGGAACTCAGGTACGGAACCCAGAATCAGTCAGAAGTCTACAGGGCTAGGTTTAGGACGAGAATCCGTGCTAAAGAGAGAACCTGCAAGAGCTGGCACAAGACTTGGAAAGCATGGCACACAAGGCCTACCCAACTGCACCACCCGATCTCCTCAAGTTGTTGCTGAGGGATCAGTTCGTAGATGTCTT
>NW_013893745.1:0-265 GCF_000517525.1 Limulus polyphemus
GTTGATTGTAATTGACTACATTGTAGATCCACAGTTTGGTAAGATGTTTAGTAACAGTTGATTCTAGTTGAAAAACACATAAGATCCACACTTTGGTAAGATGTTTAATAACAGTTAATTGTAATTGACTACACTGTAGATCCACAGTTTGGTAAGATGTTTAATAAAAGTTGATTATAGTCGACAAACACAAAAGATGCACACTTTGGTAAGATGTTTAATAGCAGTTAATTGTAATTTACTACACATAAGATCCACACTTTGA
>NW_013893746.1:0-265 GCF_000517525.1 Limulus polyphemus
CATAGAATACGTTGTAATCCAGCTAGTCTAAAAAATTCTGGTGTCGCACGAATGGCATTGTTGGCACTGGGTATAGCAGATACAATATGTTTGATGTGTTATTATACACTTGTTTTTCGCTTGAAGTGCTTATTAAGGTGAGGTATGTGTGTGTATTTTTATACAAATATATATAACGTAAGATTTAATATTTTCAAGAAAAATATTTATTATATAATTTTAAACTTGTCTTAATTTAATTCATTATATTTTCACTCGATTGTTT
>NW_013893747.1:0-265 GCF_000517525.1 Limulus polyphemus
AGTCTGTGCACCAAGAGAGTGGCAATTGTTCATTGATTCCTCCAAAAGAGGTCTAAAAGGTGTTCTCCTTCACAATGGTAACATATATGTATTTGTTCCTGTTGCTCATTTGGTTCACTTAAAGGAAACTTACGAAAATCTCAATCTTCTTCTTAATAAAGTCAAATACAAAGAACATGGTTGGCTACTTTGTGGAGATTTGTGTCCTTTGTTTGTTGTTGGGTCAACAATCTGGTTATACAAAGTTTCCATGTTTTTTGTGTGA
>NW_013893748.1:0-266 GCF_000517525.1 Limulus polyphemus
CCCCGTGTGGTCACATTGTTACCTTGACTCTTGTTTAATGGGGAATCTTGGTTCATTCTGATGTATTGTTAGTAGGTAGATTACAGAAATGCTCAGTTGCCCCGTGTGGTCACATTGTTACCTTGACTCTTGTTTAATGAGGAATCTTGGTTCATTCTGATGTATTGTTGGTAGGTAGATTACAGAAATGCTCAGTTGCCTTGTGTGGTCACATTGTTACCTTGACTCTTGTTCAATGGGGAATCTTGGTTCATTCTGATGTATTG
>NW_013893749.1:0-264 GCF_000517525.1 Limulus polyphemus
ATGTATAATTCGTGTATATGTTAACATAGGTCTCCGTCGACTCCCATGTATAATTCACGTATATGTTAACATAGGTCTCGTCGACTCCCATGTATAATTCACGTATACGTTAACAAAGGTCTCGTCGACTCCCATGTATAATTCACGTATATGTTAACAAAGGTCTCGTCGACTCCCATGTATAATTCACGTATATGTTAACATAGGTCTCGTCGACTCCCATGTATAATTCACGTATACGTTAACATAGGTCTCGTCGACTCC
>NW_013893750.1:0-266 GCF_000517525.1 Limulus polyphemus
TCACAACGTGACGGGATAATGAGTAATTGAACGGCAGTCAGAGAGTGTGTAATTGAACTGAGTATTTTTGAAGTCGAGCATGTGAGACGTTCATTGAGAATTATAGTGCGACTATTGAAATTAAGTGTATCGCAAAGTTATATTCAGAAAGAATAAACCAGTTTTATTTAAGAAAGGACTTGTGTCGCTAAAGTTTTGTCGGAACGAATTTATGGAAAATTAACTAACGAACGGAGACGTAAGAGAATATTTATACTATTAAGAAA
>NW_013893751.1:0-266 GCF_000517525.1 Limulus polyphemus
TACAGTTCTATTACAGTGTAATATACAGTCTGTTTCAGTGTAATATACAGTCTGTTTCAGTGTAATATACAGTCTGTTACAGTGTAATATACAGTTCTATTACAGTGTAATATACAGTCTGTTACAGTGTAATGTACAGTTCTATTACAGTGTAATATACAGTCTGTTACAGTGTAATATACAGTCTGTTACAGTGTAATATACAGTTCTATTACAGTGTAATATACAGTTCTGTTACAGTGTAATATACAGTTCTGTTACAGTGT
>NW_013893752.1:0-265 GCF_000517525.1 Limulus polyphemus
AGTGTCGCTCCTTTATTATCTTTGAGTGGGACAACCCATTTTTACCTATTAGATTTTCAACTTGTCCGAAACCGAGTTAACTGCTAATTTAAATTTGATTGTTAAATTATACTTTGGATTTAGTATTTAAAAATATGCCGATATATAGTCAGTTTATGATATTTGTCAACAAGATTGATACACACCGTTTTCGTTTTTAACACAAATACATTTTAATATACACACACAACAATACAATTTACAATAACAGTTATTACAAATATTT
>NW_013893753.1:0-266 GCF_000517525.1 Limulus polyphemus
AAAAGAAAAAGAACCAATCAGATTTATTACTGTTTCTATTGAACACATGAGGAATTGATCAGATTCATTACTGTTTGTATTGAAGATACAGGGAACGGAACAGATTCATTACTGTTTGCATTGAAGACATGAGGATCCGAACAGATTCATTAATGTTTGTATTGAATATATAAGGAACCGATCAGATTCATTACTGTTTCTATTGAAGACATGAGAAACTGAACAGATTCATTAATGTTTGTTATGAAGATATAAGGGACCGAACA
>NW_013893754.1:0-266 GCF_000517525.1 Limulus polyphemus
CATTAAACAGATACGTGTTTACTTTCTGTAGAGGAATTTAAAGTTGGGTCATTAAAACAGACACGTGTTTACTTTCTGTAGAGGAATTTATAGTTGGGTCATTAAAACAGACACGTGTTTACTTTCTGTAGAGGAATTTAAAGTTGGGTCATTAAAACAGATACGTGTTTACTTTCTGTAGAGGAATTTAAAGTTGGGTCATTAAAACAGATAAGTGTTAACTTTCTGTAGAGGAATTTAAAACTGGGTCATTAAAACAGACACGT
>NW_013893755.1:0-653 GCF_000517525.1 Limulus polyphemus
ATTTAACGATACTGTGTACTGTCAATAAGAAGACACAATATTCAACGATAATGTGTACTGTCAGTAAGAAAACACAAGATTTAGCAATAATGTGTCCTGTCAATAAGAAGACACAAGATTTAACGATACTGTGTACTGTCAATAAAAAGACACAAGATTTAACGATACTGTGTACTGTCAATAAGAAGACACAAGATTTCACGATATTGTGTACTTGAAGACACAATATTGAACGATAATGTGTACTGTCAGAAATAAAACACAAGATTTAACAATAATGTATCCTGTCAATAAGAAGTACACAAGATTTTACGATACTGTGTACTGTCTATCGTAAAAGTACACAGTTAAATCTTGTGTCTTCTTATTGACACAATACTGTGTACTGTCAATAAGAAGACACAAGATTTAACGATACTGTGTACTGTCAATAAGAAGACATAGGATTTAACGATACTGTGTACTATCAATAAGAAGACACAAGATTTAACGATACTCTGTACTTTCAATAAGAAGACACAAGATTTAACAATACTGTGTACTGTCAATAAGAAGACACAAGATTTAACAATACCGTGTACTGTCAATAAGAAGACACAAGAGTTAACAATACTGTGTACTCTCAATAAGAAGACACAAGGATTTAACGATAC
>NW_013893756.1:0-261 GCF_000517525.1 Limulus polyphemus
GATAGAGAACAGTTGTTTTATAAGACTATTAGAGTTATATAGATGACAGAGAGAAAGAGAACAGTTGTTTTATAAGACTGTTAAAGTTATATAGATGACAGAGAGATAGAGAACAGTTGTTTTATAAGACTATTAGAGTTATATATATATGACAGAGATAGAAAACAGTTGTTTTATAAGACTATTAGAGTTATATAGATGACAGAGAGATAGAGAACAGTTGTTTTATAAGACTATTAGAGTTATATATATATGACAGAG
>NW_013893757.1:0-267 GCF_000517525.1 Limulus polyphemus
TCCCTCACTTCGTTTCTTACTATTTGATGACTAGCTAAGCCCCACTTTCTTTTTTACCTTTAGATGATTAGCTAATCCCTGACTTCGTTTCTTACCTTTTGATGATTAGCTAAGCCCCACTTTCTTTTTTTACATTTTGGTAATTAGCTAATCCCACATTTCGTTTCTTACCTTTTGATGACTAGCTAAGCCCCACTTTCTTTTTTTACCTTTAGATGATTAGCTAATCCCTCACTTCGTTTCTTACCTTTTGATGATTAGCTAATC
>NW_013893758.1:0-266 GCF_000517525.1 Limulus polyphemus
TGCCAAACTTCAATACATCATAAGGTCATGAAGACCCCGTGTATTCACTTGTTATATAAAATACTGTTATAAGTACAACACATTTCATTATTCAATACATCATAAGATCGTAAAGACCCCGTGTATTAACTTGTTATATAAAATACAGTTTTAATTACAACAGCATGTCATTGTACACTACATCATAAGTTCATAAAGACCCCGTGTGTTCACTTGTTATATAAAATACAGTTATAATTATAACAGCATGACATAGTAAATTACAT
>NW_013893759.1:0-266 GCF_000517525.1 Limulus polyphemus
GACAGTACACAGTATAGTTAAATCTTGTGTCTTCTTATTGACAGTACACAGTATTGTTAAATCTTGTGTCTTCTTATTGAGAGTACACAGTATTGTCAATCTTGTGTCTTCTTATTGACAGTACACAGTATCGTTAAATCTTGTGTCTTCTTATTGACAATACACAGTATTGTTAAATCTTGTGTCTTCTTATTGAAGTACACAGTATCGTTAAATCTTGTGTCTTCTTATTGACAGTACACAGTATCGTTAAATCTTGTGTCTTC
>NW_013893760.1:0-265 GCF_000517525.1 Limulus polyphemus
CTAGCATCATTTAACACAATATAATCATCAGCTATTACGCACGTACCAAGATACTTCTGATATCTGGCGTTAAAACTAGCATCATTTAACACAATATAATCATCAGCTATTACACACGTACCAAGATACTTCTGATATCTACCATTAAAACTAGCATTATTTAACACAATATAATCATCAGCTATTACACACGTACTAAGATACTTCTGATATCTACCGTTAAAACTAGCATCATTTAACACAATATAATCATCAGCTATTACAC
>NW_013893761.1:0-265 GCF_000517525.1 Limulus polyphemus
AAATAGTGAATCTGTTCCGTTCCTTGTATCTTCAATACAAACAGTAATGATCTGTTCGGTTCGTTTTTCTTCAATAGAAACAGTAGTGAATCTGTTACATTCCTGGTATCTTCAATACAAATAGTATTGAATCTGTTCAGTTCCTTGTATATTCAATACAAACAGTAATGAGTCTGTTCGGTTCCTTATATATTTAACACAAACAGTAATGAATCTGTTCGGTTGCTTATATCTTCCATACAAACAGTAATGAATCTGTTCGGTC
>NW_013893762.1:0-895 GCF_000517525.1 Limulus polyphemus
AAACCTTGTGTTTTCTTATTGACAGTAAACAGTATTGATAAATCCTTTATATTCTTATTGACAGGATACAATATTGTTAAACTTTGTGTCTTCTTATTGACAGTACACAGTATTGATAAATCCTGTATCTTCTTATTGACAGGACACAGTATTGATAAATCCTGTATCTTCTTATTGACAGGACACAGTAAAGATTTAACAAATGTCTTCTTTTTGACAGTACACAGTATTGGTAAATCTTGTCTTCTTATTGATAGTAGTGTCCTGTCAATAAGAATATACAGGATTTATCAATACTGTGTACTGTCAATAAGAAGACACAAGATTTAACGATACTGTGTTCAATAAGAAGATACAGGATTTATCAATACTGTGTACTGTCAATAAGAAAACACAAGATTTAACGATACCGTGTACTGTCAATAAGAAGACACAAAATTTAACAATACTATGTACTGTCAATAAGAATACACAAGATTTAACAATACTTTGCCCTGTCAATAATAAGATACAGGATTTATCAATACTGTGTACTTTCAATAAGAAGACACAAAATTTAACAATACTATGTACTGTCAATAAGAAGACACAAGATTTATCAATAATAATAAGAAGACACAAGATTTAACGATACTGTGTACTGTCAATAAGAAGACACAAAATTTAACAATACTATGTACTGTCAATAAGAAGACACAAGATTTAACAATACTGTGTCCTGACAGGATACGGTATTTTTAAATTTTTTGTCTTCACACAAGATATAACGATACTGTGTACTGTCAATAAGGATTTATCAATACTCTGTACTGTCAATAAGAATACTGTGTCCTGTCAATAAGAAGATACAATACAGGATTTATCAACCTTCTTATTGACAGGACACAGTATTGTT
>NW_013893763.1:0-456 GCF_000517525.1 Limulus polyphemus
ATCACCTTCATACTTATATGAATCAGTCTGCACGTTACATCACCTTCATACTTATATGAACCACTCTGCGTGTTACATCACCTTCATACTTATATGAATCACTCTGCGTGTTACATCACCTTCATACTTATATGAATCACTCTGTGTGTTACATCACCTTCATACTTATATGAACCACTCTGCGTGTTACATCACCTTCATACTTATATGAATCACTCTGCGTGTTACATCACCTTCATACTTATATGAATCACTCTGCATGTTACCACTCTGCGTGTTACATCACCTTCATACTTATATGAATCACTCTGCGTGTTACATCACCTTCATACTTATATGAATCAGTCTGCACGTTACATCACCTTCATACTTATATGAATCACTCTGCGTGTTACATCACCTTCATACTTATATGAATCACTCTGCGTGTTACATCACCTTCATACTTATATGAAT
>NW_013893764.1:0-479 GCF_000517525.1 Limulus polyphemus
TAACGCAAGCTAACGTGGAAACAGAAAAACAGGACTTACAGTAAGTAACGCAGGCTAACGTGGAACACAGAAAAACAGAACTTACAGTAAGTAACGCAAGCAAACGTGGTACACAGAAAAACAGGACTTACAGTAAGTAACGCAGGCTAACGTAGAACACAGAAAAACAGAACTTACAGTAAGTAACGCAAGCAAACGTGGTACACAGAAATACAGGACTTACAGTAAGTAACGCAGGCTAACGTGGAACACAGAAAACAGGACTTACAGTAAGTAACGCAGGCTAACGTGGAACACAGAAAAACAGGACTTACAGTAAGTAACGCAAGCTAACGTGGAAACAGAAAACAGGACTTACAGTAAGTAACGCAAGCTAACGTGGAAACAGAAAAACAGGACTTACAGTAAGTAACGCAGGCTAACGTGGTACACAGAAAAACAGGACTTACAGTAAGTAACGCAGGCTAATGTGGAACACA
>NW_013893765.1:0-264 GCF_000517525.1 Limulus polyphemus
TGCTGTTCGAGCTGCCATTGTTGTATGTTTTCTTGCCACTGCTGTAATTTTTCTTCTTGTTTCTTTTCTCGTTCTTCTTGTTTCTTTTCTTTTCCTCTAACAACTGCTGTAATCTCTCTTCTTGTTTATTTTGTTGTTCGAGCTGCCACTGTTGCAGGTTTTCTTGCAGCTGCTGTTGTCTCTCTTCTTGTTTCTTTCTTTTTCCTCTAACAACTGTTGTAATCTCTCTTCTTGTTTAATTTCTCGTTCTTCTTGTTTCTTTTG
>NW_013893766.1:0-892 GCF_000517525.1 Limulus polyphemus
CATACCACAATACTCATCCTTTAAACGTGTCTAACATACCACAATACTCATCCTCTAAACGTGGCTAACACCACAATATTTATATTCTAAATGTGTCCAACACACCACAATACTCATCCTCTAAACGTGTCCAACACACCACAATACTCATCCTCTAAACGTGTCTAACACACCACAATACTCATCCTCTAAATGTATTCAAACAACCACAATGCTCATCCTATAAATGTGGCTAACACCACAATAGTTATATTCTAAAGGTGTCTAACACACCACAATACTCATCCTCTAAACGATGGTGTGTTAGACACGTTTAGAGGATGAGTATTGTGGTGTGTTAGACACGTTTACGGGATGAGTATTGTGGTGTGTTAGACACGTTTATAGTATGAGTATTGTTGTTTGTTTTAGACACGTTTAGTTTAGAGGATGAGTATTGTGGTGTGTTAGTGTTATGTTAGACACGAGGATGAGTATTGCACGTTTAGTGTGTTAGAACCACAATACTGAGGATGTGTTAGACACGTTTAGTATTGTTGTGAGAGGATGAAAACGTGTCTAACACACCACAATACTCATCCTCTAAAAGTGTCTAATACACCACAATACTAATGTTAGACATGTTTACAGGATGAGTATTGTGGTGTGTTAGACACGTTTAGTGGATGAGTATTGTGGTGTGTTAGACACATTTAGAATAAAGGTATTGTGTTGTTAGCCACGATTAAAGGATTAGTAATACCACAATATTCATCCTCTAAACGTGTCTAACACACTACAATACTCATTCTCTAAACATGTCTAAATCACCACAATACTCATCCTCTAAACGTGTCTAACACACCACAATACTCATCCTCTAAACGTGTCTAACACACCACAATACTCATCC
>NW_013893767.1:0-266 GCF_000517525.1 Limulus polyphemus
AGTACCAAAACTCGGTTTTGTTATAATTATAGAATACAAAAACTTGGCTTTGTTATAATTATATGGTAGGAACACTTGGCTTTGCTATAATTATACTGTACGAAAACTTGGCTTTGTTATAATTATACTATACAAAAACTTGACTTTGTTATAATTATGTTGTGAGAACACTTGGCTTTGCTATAATTATACTGTACGAAAACTTGGCTTTGTTATAATTATATTGTAGGAATACTTGGCTTTGTTATAATTATACTATACAAAAC
>NW_013893768.1:0-266 GCF_000517525.1 Limulus polyphemus
CTGACTATAGATCTGTTCATTGACAGTTCGCTGTGAAATGAGGAGTTCGAAATGAATTACCCATTTGATGTTGCACCAAATGCAAAGCATCACTTTCTGTGGATGGAGTCCAGGTTTTGGATTCAGAAATGGTTTTTCTCTAGGGCTGAGCCATTGTTCTTGGCGTTTAATATTCGCATTGATAATCCATTTTTCATCATCAGTAATAATTCTGGAAACGATCATCATCGGAGAGTTCGTGAGGCACCCAAACACCTTCTTTATGG
>NW_013893769.1:0-266 GCF_000517525.1 Limulus polyphemus
ATTTTTAAATCTTGTGTCTTCTTATTGATAGTACACAGTATAGTTAAATCTTGTGTCTTCTTATTGACAGTACACATTATCGTTGAATATTGTGTCTTCTTATTGACAGTACACATTATCGTCGAATATTGTCTCTTCTTATTGACAGTACACAGTATCGTTAAATCTTGTGTCTTCTTATTGAAAGTACACAGTATCGTTAAATCTTGTGTCTTCTTATTGACAGAACACAGTATCTTTAAATCTTGTGTCTACTTATTTACAGT
>NW_013893770.1:0-266 GCF_000517525.1 Limulus polyphemus
CTTCTTGAATTAGTGGATGCGTTAGCACGTGGTTATTTACTACTAAAATTGTGGATGCAGTCTCAGCTATTACGTGGTTGTCTATTATTGAATTAGTGGATGCGTTAACACGTGGTTATTTACTATTAAAATTGTGAATGCAGTCTCAGCTATTACGTGGTTGTCTATTATTGAATTAGTGGATGCGTTAGCACGTGGTTATTTACTACTAAAATTGTGGATGCAGTCTCAGCTATTACGGGGTTGTCTATTATTGAATTAGTGGA
>NW_013893771.1:0-265 GCF_000517525.1 Limulus polyphemus
TTTAACGATACTGTATACTGTCAATAAGAAGACAAAAGATTTAACGATACTGTGTACTGTCAATAAGAAGACACAATATTCAACGATAATGTGTACTGTCAGTAAGAAAACACAAGATTTAACAATAATGTGTCCCGTCAATAAGAAGACACAAGATTTAACGATAATGTGTACTGTCAATAAGAAGACACAAGATTTAACGATACTGTGTATTGTCAATAATAAGACACAATATTCAACGATAATGTGTACTATCAATAAGAAA
>NW_013893772.1:0-266 GCF_000517525.1 Limulus polyphemus
AATTTAGTGTATCGCAAAGTTATATTCAGAAAGAATAAACCAGTTTTATTTAAGAAAGGACTTGTGTCGCTAAAGTTTCGTCAGAACGAATTTACGGAAAATTAACTAACGAACGGAGACGTAGCAAATTGGTGTCAGAGAGTGGGACAAAAAAATGGAAACGAGAGGCGGAAAATCAAACTACAGCTTAGCAGACTTGATGGCAGCAATACAAGTGCAGCAAAAGAAACAAGAAGAACGAGAAATTACAGCAGTTGTTGGAGGAG
>NW_013893773.1:0-718 GCF_000517525.1 Limulus polyphemus
GTAAAATATATCCATGTATTATATCAATTACCAAATCACATATGACATTATTATGTGTGTCCATGTATTATATCAATTACTACATCACATATAACATTATAATGTATGTCCATGTATTATATCAATTACTACATCACATATAACATTCTAATGTATGTCCATGTAGTATATCAATCACCACATCACATATGACATTAGACATACATTACAATGCTATATGTGTTGTCGTAATTCATATAATACCCGGACATACATTAGAATGTTATATGTGATGTAGTAATTGATATAATACATGGACATACATTAGAATTTTATATGTGATGTAGTAACTGATATAATACATGAACAAACATTACAATGTTATATGTGTTGTAGTAATTCATATAATACCCGGACATACATTACATGTATTATATCAATTACTACATACATTAGAATGTTATATGTGACGTCCATGTAGTATATCAATCGTCACATCACATATGACATTCTAATGTATGTCCGGGTATTATATAAATTACTACAACACATATAACATGGTAATGTATGTCCATGTAGTATATCAATCACAACATCACATATGACATTCTAATGTATGTCCGGGTATTATATAAATTACTACAACACAAATAACATTGTAATGTTTGTTCATGTATTATATCAGTTACTACATCACATATAAAATTCTAATGTATGTCCATGTATTATATCAATTACT
>NW_013893774.1:0-265 GCF_000517525.1 Limulus polyphemus
TGACTACACAATTAGCGACTGATGAACATAATGTGATGACTGCATAATTGGTGACTGATGATCATAATGTGATGACTGCACAATTAGTGACTGATGATCATAATGTGATGACTGCACAATTAGTGACTGATGAACACAACTGTGATGACTACACAATTAGTGACTGATGAACATAGATATGATGACTGCACAATTAGTGACTGATGACTGCACAATTATTGACTGATGAAAATAGATGTGATGACTGCACAATTAGTGACTGATG
>NW_013893775.1:0-265 GCF_000517525.1 Limulus polyphemus
AACTGTAACATCAGTTAGTTAGCCGTCATGTACTTCCATATAATCAATTGATTGGTTAAAGATGGTTGGCTGTTATATAATTATCTATCTATCTGTAGCATCAGTTAGTTAGCCGTTATGTATATCCATATAATCAAATGATTGGTTAAAGATGGTTGACTGTTATATAATTGTGTATCTATCTTTAACATCAGTTAGTTAGCCGTCATGTACTTCCATATTATCAATTGATTGGTTAAAGATGGTTGACTGTTACATAATGATG
>NW_013893776.1:0-266 GCF_000517525.1 Limulus polyphemus
CTTATCTTTCAAGGCTTATTTTTTATGCTATACTACACAAGCCTCTCCTTGTTCTCGTTAGTTACTACACAAGCCTCTCCTTGTTCTTGTTAGTTTTTTTTATATGTCCTTCGAGGCGTTGACTCTTTATTTGTCCTTTGACCGATTTATCCTCTCTCTATCTCTCTTCTGTCTCTTTAACTTTTCTAAGTTTCTAATATAACTTTGGTTAATATTGTTTTCTTCTATTTAAATTCACAGAAGCAACGGATGAAATTTCCTCAGAA
>NW_013893777.1:0-501 GCF_000517525.1 Limulus polyphemus
CCATATGTTACTTATTTCTTATCCACCTATCTTCTAGATAGAGTGCTGAATTGTTGGACTTTCAGTCATATGTTAGTTATTTCTTATCCACCTATCTTCTGGATAGAGGAATGAATTGTTGGACTTTCAGTCACATGTTAGTCATTTCTTATCCACCTATCTTCTAGATAGAGTGCTGAATTGTTGGACTTTCAGCCATATGTTCAGTCATATTTCTTATCCACCTATATTCTAGATAGAGTGATGAATTGTTGGACTTTCAGTCATATGTTAGTTATTTTTATCCACCTATCTTCTAGATAGATTTGATGAATTGTTGGACTTTCAGCCATATGTTCAGTCATATTTCTTATCCACCTATATTCTAGATAGAGTTATGAATTGTTGGTCTTTCAGTCAGATGTTAGTTATTTTTATCCACCTATCTTCTAGATAGAGTGATGAATTGTGGGACTTTCAGTCACATGTTAGTTATTTCTTTTCCACCTATCTTCTAGACAG
>NW_013893778.1:0-267 GCF_000517525.1 Limulus polyphemus
AACATTAAACAACAGTAGATATTAACGACATTTAAACAGGTAGTAACATACCAGTGTCAAAGGCCAACATTAAACAACAGTAGATATTAACGACTTTTAAACAGGTACTAACAAATCAGTGTAAATGGACAAACATTAAAAAACAGTAGATATTAACGACATTTAAACAGGTAGTAACATACCAATGTCAAAGACCAACATTAAACAACAGTAGGTATCAATGACATTTAAACAGGTAGTAACATACTAGTGTCAAAGACCAACATT
>NW_013893779.1:0-258 GCF_000517525.1 Limulus polyphemus
GTATATGGTGCTAGGTTTACCATAGGACAGACCATGCTGCATTACGCTGATTAAGATCATTAAAGAACCCAGAGGGACTAACTAGGCACGCTGGATCGGAAAAATAGACCAGTATAATTAAAATATTGAATATAGGGAAGGAAAATCCCATGGTAATGCTGCAAAAGAGAGGTTGAACTAACCAGGTGCCATCAAGCTGAAGTCAAGTCGACTGAAAGAGTTGATGATGGTGAAGTGGAACCAAATATAGATATCAAA
>NW_013893780.1:0-266 GCF_000517525.1 Limulus polyphemus
CCCCATCCCTACATATTAGCGCTACTGTGTCAAGGTCAATAGTATATAAGTGGTATGATAAAGTCAATGGTTTCAACCGATGTGTCAAGGTCAATGGTATATAAGTGGTATGATAAGGTCAATGGTTTCAACCGATGTGTCAAGGTCAATGGTAAACAATTGGTATGATGACGTCAATGGTTTCAACCGATGTGTCAAGGTCAATGGTAAACAATTGGTATGATGACGTCAATGGTTTCAACCGATGTGTCAAGGTCAATGGTATA
>NW_013893781.1:0-265 GCF_000517525.1 Limulus polyphemus
CTCCCCTGTGTTGAAGTTTCCAGCATTGAGCTCTCTTGTGCCCAAGTTTATTACAGTGCCAGCAAAGTCCCTCAAACCTCTCTGAAAGCTGACCTTTTCTGGCCTTGAATCCAGATGACTGTACCAACCTCGGTACCTCTGTGCTGGACCTAACGTATGATTCAAATTCGAGAGCTCTGGCCATTGCATCCTGCATGGTAAAGTGGTGTGCTTGCTTCACTTGTATCTTAAGTTGTGGACTGTCAAGGCATCTACGAATTGATCT
>NW_013893782.1:0-443 GCF_000517525.1 Limulus polyphemus
GTGTTTTCTTATTGACAGTACACAGAATTGTTAAATCTTGTGTCTTCTTATTGACAGTACACAGTGTCGTTAACTCTTGTGTCTTCTTATTGACAGTACACAGTATTGTTAAATCTTGTGTCTTCTTATTGACAGGACACATTATTGTTAAATCTTGTGTGTTCTTATTGATAGTACACAGTATTGTTAAATCTTGTGACTTTTTAGTGACAGTACACAGTATTGTTAAATCTTGTGTCTTCTTATTGACAGTACACAGTATTGTTAAATCTTGTGTCTTCTTACTGACAGTACACATTATCGTTGAAACACATTATCGTTGAATATTATGTCTTCTTATTGACAGTACACAGTATTGTAAAATCTTGTGTGTTCTTATTGATAGTACCCAGTATTTATAAATCTTGTGTCTTCTTATTGACAGTACACAGTATTGTTAAATC
>NW_013893783.1:0-266 GCF_000517525.1 Limulus polyphemus
AGTAGTTTGACATCAGTGTGTTCAATAATGGATTGAATAGTTTGACGTCAAATTCAGCCTACTTGTAACGATGCTAAACTTTAGTTTCTTACAAGATGAACAGCTATTAAAATAATAAGATAGTGTTTCTGTACAAACTGTGTAAACTAATTAAGCTACACCATCAAGCAAGTAACAATGATGTATATGAAGACAGTACAATGTGTTTAGTAATGGATTGAGTAGTTTGACATCAGTGTGTTCAATAATGGATTGAATAGTTTGAC
>NW_013893784.1:0-834 GCF_000517525.1 Limulus polyphemus
TACAGAATTTCCACAGTCACTTTAACTTAAACACACACTATAATTCACAACGATTTACCCACTCTACTTACGGCTTGACTCGATTATCTGTCTCCATCTCCCTGTCTGCTATTCAATTTTTTTGCCATTACTTCATTTGCCAGCTTATATATACAAAAAAATAGAGGGCACGTAGAAATGACTATAGTTGCCACAAACAGACATGATCCTTCTAGAATCTCATGACCTGTTGGTAGCATTACGTGACTTCCACTGTCGTAACATTATTATAGAAATCACTATAACTTTAAATTTTGCATACCATGAAACTAACTGAGGACCAGGATAATAAAGTTTGGTAAATACTATACAAGTGTAGATGTGTGTTATGCTTTGAAGTAGGTTATTCCATGAGAACTTTATAACCAGTCAATACTTAGGGAGTTGGAATACTAACTGTGAACTTCATAACCAGTCAGTATGTTGGAATACTAACTGTGAACTACATAACTGGAACACTACTGACTGGTTATGTAGTTCACAGTTAGTATTCCAACATACTGAGGAATACTAACTGTGAACTACATAAGACTATAGTTGCCACAAACAGACATGATCCTTCTAGAATCTCATGACCTGTTGGTAGCATTACGTGACTTCCACTGTCGTAACATTATTATAGAAATCACTATAACTTTAAATTTTGCATACCATGAAACTAACTGAGGACCAGGATAATAAAGTTTGGTAAATACTATACAAGTGTAGATGTGTGTTATGCTTTGAAGTAGGTTATTCCATGAGAACTTTATAACCAGTCAATACTTAGGGAGTTGGAATACTAACTGTGAACTT
>NW_013893785.1:0-265 GCF_000517525.1 Limulus polyphemus
AAAGAATTAAATACAGCAAAAACAGCGCACAACACCACCATATTTGTAACGGAATGAGAATAGAAATAGAATAAAACACGTTTCGTTAAAATCGGGCCACGGGTTATCGAGTTAGCCCCTTTTTCGGACCACTTTTCGTACATTCCATTATTATAAAACTTCGTTTATACAACAATATATGTCCAACAGAAATTAAATGATGAGATGAAAATGTGTTATAATGGCGTGTAGAAAGAACAACAATAAAATGGACCTACAATATTTA
>NW_013893786.1:0-266 GCF_000517525.1 Limulus polyphemus
GCTGAAACAACAACAACAATTTGTAATGTTAACTCAAGTTTAGTGGTAGTCCTTATACAAACACGTTAGCCCATTGTGTAGCTTTGCGCTGAAACAACAACAACAATTTGTAATGTTAACTCAAGTTTAGTGGTAGTCCTTATACAAACACGTTAGCCCATTGTGTAGCTTTGCGCTGAAACAACAACAACAATTTGTAATATTGAACTCAAGTTTAGTGGTAGTCCTTATACAAACACGTTAGCCCATTGTGTAGTTTTGCGCTG
>NW_013893787.1:0-399 GCF_000517525.1 Limulus polyphemus
TGTATACTGATTAACAACCCTCTTGTTGCTATTTCGATGTATACTGATTAACAACCCTCTTGTTGCTATTTCGATGTATACTGATTAACAACTCTATTGTTGCTATTTCGATGTATACTGATTAATAACTCTATTGTTGCTATTTCGATGTATACTGATTAACAATCTTCTTGTTGCTATTTCGATGTATACTGATTAACAATTCTATTGTTGCTATTTCGATGTATACTGATTAACAACTCCATTGTTGCTATTTCGATGTATACTGATTAACAATCTTCTTGTTGCTATTTCGATGTATACTGATTAACAACTCTATTGTTGCTATTTCGATGTATACTGATCAACAATTCTATTGTTGCTATTTCGATGTATACTGATTAACAACTCTATTGATGC
>NW_013893788.1:0-266 GCF_000517525.1 Limulus polyphemus
GTGGTTAGAAGATCTGTTCAGAATAAAGATATAAAGTACTCTATTTTGGTCAGATGATCTGTACAGAATAAAGATATATCATAAAGTACACTAATTTGGTTAGAAGATCTGTTCAGAATAAACAGATATCATAAAGTACTCTAACTTGGAAGGCTAACGGCTTGTGGTCGTCACTGCAACTTGATTGATTGTTTGTTTGTTTTGAATTTCGCGAAAAGCTACATTAGGGCTATTTGCGCTAGTCGTCCCTAATTTAGCAGTAAAAG
>NW_013893789.1:0-266 GCF_000517525.1 Limulus polyphemus
TTTAATAATTCTACAGTATGTTTAATATGTATAAGCAGTAGTATGTTGTGTTTAATAATTCTACAGTATGTTTAATATGTATAAGCAGTGGTATTTTGTGTTTAATAATTCTGCAGTATATTTATTATGTATAGGCTGTGGTATTTTGTGTTTAATAATTCTACAGTATGTTTAATATGTATAAATAGTGGTATTTTGTGTTTAATATGTATAAGCTGTGGTATTTTGTGTTTAATAATTCTACAGTATGTTTAATATGTATAAGC
>NW_013893790.1:0-266 GCF_000517525.1 Limulus polyphemus
GATTAGTGAACGATTTATGAATGAGTTGAAACTGCGACAAAAACCAATCGTCTCCCACAATACCTTATGGTTTAAGTATCATAATAAATGTGGTTGCGTCATTCTATGTTGTTCTAAGGTTGGGTAAACTTTAGTAAAATGTTACTCATCGACTTACATTTTATTTCAACTTGTTTTGTTATTGTCTTAATATGTAAATGATGTAATATTTACAGAGAAGTAATTTTTTAATCAGGTGTATATGTTACCATTACTGCTCATTTGTT
>NW_013893791.1:0-266 GCF_000517525.1 Limulus polyphemus
GCGCAGATAACCCTCGTGTAGCTTTGCGAGAAATTAAAAACAAACAATCAGCAGAGCGGTTCGATATGTAAATTCAAAATTGACTAAAGCAAAAGAAGAGTGCGTTTACTCCTGAGATCTGAATCGGATTTTGCAAATGTCATTTGTAATAAGTTATAAGATGCTTACATCACCGACAAATATCAACTTACCATCAGAGCAGACTACCTATTTAGATCAAAAATCAAAATAAGCTCAGTAATGACTGTAGCGAATTCAAAATCCTG
>NW_013893792.1:0-266 GCF_000517525.1 Limulus polyphemus
CTATGGTAGCAGATACTTAAGTTTATGTAGATATACATGAAAGTTTGATGGTAGCAGATGCTTAAGTTTATATGATATACATGATGCATTGATGGTAGCAGATGCTTAAGTTTACGTAGATATAAAGGAGACATTGATGGCAGCAGGTACTTATGTTTATATATATATATACATGAAACAGTGATGGCAGCAGGTACTTATGTTTATATATACACATGAAACAGTGATGGCAGCATATACTTAAGTTTATATAGATATACATGAAG
>NW_013893793.1:0-266 GCF_000517525.1 Limulus polyphemus
GGGCAATAAAAGAGAATGAGGGAGAGCCAAGGATAGAACCAGGATAATCCCATGTACCCCTGCTGTGACCCACAACACATGAGAAAATTGAGGGAGGAAGATAGACAACCCTAAACCTGTGTTGAGGACTTATGTTGATTGGTTCACTCAAAACCAGCCCACGAGGTATTGACATCCATGTGAGAGTAGGATGAAGGCTCCTTATCGAAGGGGTGAACTGCATTTTGACATCTCACTCGGTTGTATGATTAATCACAAATCGGAGG
>NW_013893794.1:0-261 GCF_000517525.1 Limulus polyphemus
GGAAACTGACTATTGGTTATTCCAGATTTCTGGATCCCTAAGCTGCCTGGAAGTGCTGGAGGTGTGACCATTCCTTTTTCTGATTGAGGAAACTGACTATTGGTTACTCCAGATTTCTGGGTCCCTAAGCTGCCTAGAAATGCTGGAGGTATGATCATTCCAAGTCCTGATTGAGGGAGCTGGCTGTTGGTTACTCCAGATTGCTGGGTCCCTAAGCTGCCTGGAAATGTTGGAGGTATGATCATTCCAAGTCCCGATTGA
>NW_013893795.1:0-266 GCF_000517525.1 Limulus polyphemus
AAAATATCTGGACATCTGTTCTAGTTATCAAATATCTGGTCATGTGTTACACGTATAAAATATGTTGTTATGTGTTACACCTAACAAATATTTGTTATCTGTTATACTTATCAAATATCTAGTCCCCTGTAATACTTATCAAATATCTGGTCATCTGTTATACTTACCAAATGTCTGGTTATCTGTTGTACTTATCAAATATCTGGTCCCCTGCTACACTTATCAAATATTTGCTCATCTGTTATACTTACCAAATGTCTGGTCAT
>NW_013893796.1:0-266 GCF_000517525.1 Limulus polyphemus
GGACCTTGCATTGTTAAAACAAAATCCAAAATGGTAACCATAGAGTAAATTTTTTTTTTTTTTACTTCCAGTTATTTTTATTATATCACTTGGAATATTATATATATGAACAGTAAGTCTACAAAAGTGTCTTCTTCTGTACAAACCGTAAGGCTAAGTCAAATACATCTGAAGACCATTGAAAGAATGAATAGAATTCTCCCCCCCCCCCCAACCTAAAAGGTACTTGTTCAAATTGCAGGAAATATGGAACTCTGAAGGGAATG
>NW_013893797.1:0-266 GCF_000517525.1 Limulus polyphemus
AATAAGGATGTGTACATGGTAAGGAATAAGTACCAGAGCCAAACGTTAAAAAGGATGTGTACATGGTAAGGAATAAGTACCAGAGCGAAACCTTAATAAGGACGTGTACATGGTAAGGAATAACTACCGGAGCCAAACCTTAATAAGGATGTGTACATGATAAGGAATAAGTACCAGAGCCAAACCTTAATAAGGATGTGTACATGGTAAGGAATAAGTACCAGAGCCAAACCTTAAAAAGGATGTGTACATGGTAAGGAATAAGT
>NW_013893798.1:0-267 GCF_000517525.1 Limulus polyphemus
TTGGAGAAGAAAGAAAAGGAAATAGAAGAGAGACTACAGCAGTGGTTGGAGGAGAAAGAAAAGAAACAAGAAGAGAGGCTACAGCAGTGGTCGGAGGAGAAAAAAATAAACGAGAAGAGAGACAACAGCAGAGGCAAGAAAACCAGCACCAGTGGCAACTGGAACAAGAAAAGAAAGAAGAAGATAGTCTCCAACAGTTGAGAGAAAGCCAGCATACACAAATGGAAAAGATTAGTAAATTTCAAAGTGAATTAAGTATATTAAAGT
>NW_013893799.1:0-266 GCF_000517525.1 Limulus polyphemus
GTCGGCTGCTGTCAACTGTCCAAGTATTTCCAGTGGTTGTCCCTTCAAGCTCGTTGCCAGATATACAGCTTTCTGTTCCTCTGTCCATCCTTTCATCTCTGCCAGTAGCTCGAATTGTGCTCTATGTGCTTCCCACGGTGCCTTCCCATCGAATTCCTGTGGCTTTCTTTGCACTGGATCACTCCTATTACTGACATTCATATCTGGGATGTGACTTCTAACTGGACTGAATATGTCTGTATTCATCCCACTTCTGACATCAATTT
>NW_013893800.1:0-266 GCF_000517525.1 Limulus polyphemus
TATATATATATATATATATATATATATATATACTTAGCTTAAATTACTGTTTCTATTTCAACATTATATAAAATTAGTGTAATTACATCATCCAAGAATATTAGTAGTTGTTTGTTTTGAATTTCGCGCAAAGCTACACGAGGGCTATCTGCGCTAGCCGTCCCTAATTTAGCAGTGTAAGGCTGAGGGAAGGCAGCTAGTCATCACCACCCACCGCCAACTCTTGGGCTACTCTTTTACCAACGAATAGTGAGATTGACCGTCAC
>NW_013893801.1:0-266 GCF_000517525.1 Limulus polyphemus
GAGCATGTTTGGTGTGACGGGGATTCGAACTCGCGACCCACAGATTGCGAGTCGAGTACCCTAACCACCTGGCCATGCCAGGCCTGAAAAAGAGGTTTATTTTCATCGATGGTGTAATTTGATGCATGTTGGCAATAGTTTCGACAAACTAAGACAATTATGTCTAATTGAGGAATTTAAACATTGTGCTCGTGTCGACCTCAAACTTACTTAGATGAAAAGAAAGTTGAAACACTACAAGAAGCAGCCGCTCTTTCCGATGACTA
>NW_013893802.1:0-265 GCF_000517525.1 Limulus polyphemus
ACTGTAGGTGTTGGATCTTTAATGCACATCTTCCCTTCTTTACTATAGGTGTTGGATCTTTAATGCCTATCCTTCCTTGTTTACTATAGGTGATGGATCTTTAATGCACATCCTCCCTTGTTTACTACAGGTGTTGGATCTTTAATGCACATCCTCCCTTTTTTACTATAGGTGTTAAATCTTTAATGCCTATCCTTCCTTGTTTACTATAGGTGTTGGATCTTTAATGCACATCCTTCCTTGTTTACTATAGGTATTGGGTCTT
>NW_013893803.1:0-266 GCF_000517525.1 Limulus polyphemus
GTACTGTAAATAAGAAGACACAAGATTTAACGATACTGTGTACTGTCAATAAGAAGACACAAGATTTAACGATACTGTGTACTGTCAATAAGAAGACACAAGATTTAACGATACTGTGCACTATCAATAAGGAGAGACACGATTTAGCAATACTGTGTACTATCCATAAAAAGACACAAGATTTAGCAATACCGTGTACTATCTATAAAAAGACACAAGATTTAACGATACTGTGTACTGTCAAGTAAGAAGACACAAGATTTAAC
>NW_013893804.1:0-266 GCF_000517525.1 Limulus polyphemus
TTGGCGTAGTATTTTTGTAAACGATATCCTTTAGAATCTGTTCGTCTGTCTTGTATGCAGTGGAGAATTGGTTTTTATAGTAGACTTTGAGTTGTTACCAAGGGCACTGATGAATTAATGAAGCTCCGACAAAACCTACAGGACAACTCTGTGCTTAAATTCACCCACGAAATAGCCACTGACAAAACCATCAATTTTCTGGATGTACATATCGACGCCAGCAACAGCACATACGCCACATCTGTCTGTCAAAAACCCAGCCAGGG
>NW_013893805.1:0-266 GCF_000517525.1 Limulus polyphemus
AAAATCAATTCACAGTAGTATCGTAGCTGGTCCAGTGTAGTTTAATATAGTGGTCTTTTTAAATGTTCTGAAAAATCAATTCACAGTAGTATCGTAGCTGGTCCAGTGTAGTTTAATATAGTGGTCTTTTTAAGTGTTCTGACAAAATCAGTTCACAGTAGTATCGTAGCTGGTCCAGTGTAGTTTAATATAGTGGTCTTATTAAGTGGTCGGACAAAATCAGTTCACAGTAGTATCGTAGCTGGTCCAGTGTAGTTTAATATAGT
>NW_013893806.1:0-268 GCF_000517525.1 Limulus polyphemus
TCTAGTGGAAGGAAGACTAAAAGACCGTTATAACAGTCGACAAAATATAGTTTAAGAAGGATTAAGAATACCATTATGAAAGTCATTAAAATATAGTTTATGAAGGACTAAAAATACCGCTATCAAAGTCAAAAATATCTAGTCTAAGAAGGCCTAAAAAGTCAGTTATGAAAGTCGAAAAAATCTAGTGGAAGAAAACTAATAACACGTTTTCAAAGTCAAAAATATCTAGTGGAAAACTGACTAAAAGGACCCTTATGAATGTCAA
>NW_013893807.1:0-266 GCF_000517525.1 Limulus polyphemus
ATTGAGTGTTCTACCGGTATCCAGAAACAAAGATGATTGAGTGTTCTACCTGTATCCAGAAACAAAGATGACTGAGTGTTCTACCGGTATCCAGAAACAGAGATGACTGAGTGTTCTACCTGTATCCAGAAACAGAGATGATTGAGTGTTCTACCTGTACCCAGAAACAGAGATGATTGAGTGTTCTACCGGTATCCAGAAACAGAGATGATTGAGTGTTCTACCTGTACCCAGAAACAGAGATGATTGAGTGTTCTACCGGTATC
>NW_013893808.1:0-408 GCF_000517525.1 Limulus polyphemus
CAATAAGAAGACACAAGATTTAACGATACTGTGTACTGTCAATAAGAAGACATAAGATTTAACAATACTATGTACTTTCAATAAGAAGACACAAGATATAACGATACTGTGTACTGTCAATAAGAAGACTAAAGATTTAACTATACTGTGTACTCTCAATAAGAAGACACAAGATTTAACAATACTGTGTACTCTAAATAAGAAGACACCAGATTTAGCAATACTGTGTACTATCCATAAAAAGACACAAGATTTAACGATACTGTGTACTGTCAATAAGAAGACACACACAGTATCGTTAAATTTTGTGTCTTCTTATTGACAGTACACAGTATCGTTAAATCTTGTGTCTTCTTAGTGAAAGTACACAGTATCGTTAAATCTTTACTCTCAATAAGAAGACACACG
>NW_013893809.1:0-380 GCF_000517525.1 Limulus polyphemus
ATAATACCTTCTACCAGAATGTAATGGACTTAGCTGTTATATAATACCTTCTACCAGAATGTAATGAACTCAGCTGTTGTATAATACCTTCTACCAGAATGTAATGAACTTAGCTGTTATGTAATACCTTCTACCAGACTGTCATGAACTTAGCTGTTATGTAATACCTTCTACCAGACTGTCATGAACTTAGCTGTTACATAATACCTTCTACCAGAATGTAATGAACTTAGCTGTTATATAATACCTTCTACCAGACTGTCATGTTCTGGTAGAAGGTATTACATAACAGCTAAGTTTAACAGCTAAGTTCATGACAGTCTGGTAGAAGGTATTACATAACAGCTAAGTTCATTACATTTTATAATACCTTCTACCAG
>NW_013893810.1:0-265 GCF_000517525.1 Limulus polyphemus
CAATGAACCTTACTGAACAAATTTCGAGAAGATCCGTCCAAATGGAACGACGTACTGGTACAAAACGCAAAACCTTCCATTATTCCTTTAAAACAAACAGTAGGATAGGTAAACTTTGCATATTATTATGCAATTTTAAAGTGTACCTACATACCAAATTGGGTGAAGAATCATCAATTTAGGACCCTCTGGTAACAAGAAATTGAAAACAATCAGTAACCAAAAGCTTCACTGCAGTACACATACGCTTTCAGAAAAGCCAATA
>NW_013893811.1:0-266 GCF_000517525.1 Limulus polyphemus
GTTTCTTTCTACATTAAAACTTTAGTGACGGGATGTTTTTGTTGTTCCATATCGTTTTCTAAGTTTCTTTCTACATTAAACACTATAGTGAAGGGATGTTTTTGTTGTTCCATATCGTTTTCTAAGTTTCTTTCTACATTAAAACTTTAGTGACGGGATGTTTTTGTTGTTCCGTATCGTTTTCTGAGTTTCGTTCTACATTAAAACTTTAGTGAAGAGATGTTTTTGTTGTTCCATATCGTTTTCTGAGTTTCTTTCTACATTAA
>NW_013893812.1:0-265 GCF_000517525.1 Limulus polyphemus
AAACACCGTCTGTCTTTGTAAAACACATACAATTGGCCAAGTAAGACCATCCGTCTATAGAACCCTAGTAACGCAATCTGCCTATACCAACATTAACTTTAGTAACACAATTCACCTATAGAAACACCGTCTGTCTTTGTAAAACACATACAATTGGCCTAGTAAGACCATCCGTCTATAGAACCTTAGTAACGCAATCTGCCTATACCAACATTAACTTTAGTAACACAATTCACCTATAGAAACACAAGTGTAACACAAGGAC
>NW_013893813.1:0-266 GCF_000517525.1 Limulus polyphemus
GTGATATCCATGAGGGATGTATAATGCAGCGGTAGACCTCACGCTATAGTAGCACCCTTTCATCAGTGGTCACAGAGCGTTAGACATCCTAAATCTCTACAAAAAACGTTTCACCACATTTCTAGAGAAGGTAAAATTAAGTGTTTATCACTAAAACAAATGTATGGAAATGTGTGATATCCATGAGGGATGTATAATGCAGCGGTAGACCTCACGCTATAGTAGCACCCTTTCATCAGTGGTCACAGAGCCTTAGACATCCTAAA
>NW_013893814.1:0-265 GCF_000517525.1 Limulus polyphemus
AGTTATTGGTAAATTATAAAGATAGTGTAGTTATTGGTAAATTATAAAGGTAGTTAAGTTATTGGTAAATTATAAAGATAGTACAGTTATTGGTAAATTATAAAGATAGTACAGTTATTGGTAAATTATAAAGATAGTACAGTTATTGGTAAATTATAAAGATAGTTATTGGTAAATTATAAAGATAGTTATTGGTAAATTATAAAGATAGTACAGTTATTGGTAAATTATAAAGACAGTACAGTTATTGGTAAATTATAAAGAT
>NW_013893815.1:0-266 GCF_000517525.1 Limulus polyphemus
CTGGTATGTTACTACCTGGTTAAATGACGTTAATATATACTGTTGTTTAATGTTGGTCTTTGACATTGGTATGTAACTACCTGTTTAAATGTCGTTAATGTCTACTGTTGTTTAATGTTGGCCTTTGACACTGGTATGTTACTACCTGTTTAAATGACGTTAATATATACTGTTGTTTAATGTTGGCCTTTGACACTGGTATGTTACTACCTGTTTAAATGACTTTAATATATACTGTTGTTTAATGTTGGTCTTTGACACTGGTA
>NW_013893816.1:0-390 GCF_000517525.1 Limulus polyphemus
ATCTTTCTATTTAGAATCACCTTGTATTAATAATAAAGGTCTTTCTATTTAGAATCACCTTGTATTAATAATAAAGATCTTTCTATTTAGAATCATCGTGTATTAATAATAAAGATCTTTCTATTTATAATCACCTTGTATTAATAATAAAAGTTCTTCTGCTTACAGTCACCTTGTATTAATAATAAAGATCTTTCTATTTATAATCATCTTGTATTAATAATAAAGATCTTTCTATTTATAATCACCTTGTATTAATAATAAAAGTCTTTCTGCTTACAGTCACCTTGTATTAATAATAAAGATCTTTCTATTTATAAATACCTTGTATTAATAATAAAGATCTTTCTATTTAGAATCATCTTGTATTAATAATAAATATTTCTATTT
>NW_013893817.1:0-266 GCF_000517525.1 Limulus polyphemus
AGTCGTCAATTTCGTCATTAAATACTACACCAAATACAAAATAAATAGCCCCATTAAATTTCTTGTAAAAAACTAGTTATTATAATGTTATTTTAAAATTTGTAAGTTCAACAGTTTGGTTTCCTATAGCGATCAAGATAAACAAATAAACAAACTTTCTGTTTTATATATATATATAGATTGACAGCTTTATTTACGTTGTTATAATTATTTCGTTATATCAGAAAATACATTCATTAATATTTTATCATGCTGTCAAGTATTGG
>NW_013893818.1:0-266 GCF_000517525.1 Limulus polyphemus
CGAGATAGACTGTAATAAGTGTGAAGAATATAATGATGAGATAGACTAATATAGTTGTGTAGAATATAGTGATGAGATAGACTGTAATAACGTGTGTAGAATATATTGATGAGACAGACTGAAATAGATTTTGTACAATATAATGATAATATAGACTGTAATAACGTGTGTAGAATATAATGGTGAGTTAGACGGTAATAACGTGTGTAGAATATAAAGATGAGTTAGACGGTAATAATTTGTGTAGAATATAATGATGAGATAGA
>NW_013893819.1:0-266 GCF_000517525.1 Limulus polyphemus
CAATACTGTGTACTGTCAATAAGAATACACATGATTTAACAATACTGTGTAGTGTCTATAAGAAGCCACAAGATTTAACGATACTGTGTACTATCTCTAACAAGCCACAAGATTTAAAGATACTATGTAATATCAATAAGTAGACATATGATTTAACAATACTGTGTACTATCAATAATAAGACACAAGATTTAACGATACTGTGTACTGTCAATAAGATGACACAAAATTTAACGATACTGTGTACTGTCAATAAGAAGACACAA
>NW_013893820.1:0-418 GCF_000517525.1 Limulus polyphemus
ATGAAGTTTGGAGCTAACGCTCTTCGTCAGATCATACAGTTTACAATTATTGTTAGCTCTACGATCTGACGATAAGCGTTATGTTCAGACGTTTTATACCTAAGGATTAGTCTGTCCGCCGGATTGAATCGAACTCTAGATTATAACACCAATCCGTAAACGTAATACTTTATTAATTTGTCATATTTTAGCTTTGAACTATAAAATTAGCTTATATATCATCATCGCTTATTGATTATTAACACATGCTGAGAAGATTTAATTACTAAAACAATTTGTTCTTAATTTTCATTAACATATATTGATGAAATCCGTCGTTCAGTACTTACAAAGGGTACAAGACATTATAAGAAAATGTTACATTTAGCGCATGGCATAATAGGACATCATCGTAAGTTCTGTTTGGACAAACTAACCA
>NW_013893821.1:0-265 GCF_000517525.1 Limulus polyphemus
GTACCTCATTTACCAACATGTTTATGTACCAGTAACCGCAATCTTCTTTAAAAGTACCTCATTTATCAACATGTTTGTGTACCAGTAACCATAATCGTTTTTGAAAGTACCTCATTTATCAACATGTTTGTGTACCAGTAACCACAATCTTCTTTGAAAGTACCTCATTTATCAACATGATTGTGTTCCAGTAACCACATTCTTCTTTAAAAGTACCTCATTTATCAACATGTTTGTGTACCAGTAACCATAATCGTTTTTGAAA
>NW_013893822.1:0-266 GCF_000517525.1 Limulus polyphemus
TTGTTAAATCTTGTGTCTTTTTATTGACAGTACACAGTATCGTTAAAGCTTGTGTCTTTTATTGATAGTACACAGTATTGCTAAATCGTGTGTCTTCTTATTGATAGTACACAGTATCGTTAAATCTTGTGTCTTCTTATTGACAGTACACAGTATAGTTAAATCTTGTGTCTTCTTATTCACAGTACACATTATCGTTGAATATTGTGTCTTTTTAGTGACAGTACACAGTATCGTTAAATTTTGTGTCTTCTTATTGACAGTAC
>NW_013893823.1:0-265 GCF_000517525.1 Limulus polyphemus
TAATGAAACTAATTATATGTATATTTTACAATATAATGACACTAATTATATGTATATTTTACAATATAATGACACTAATCATATGTATATTTTACAATATAACGACACTAATTATATGTATATTTTACAATGTAATAACATTAATCATGTGTATATTTTACAATGTAATGACACTAATCATGTGTATATTTTACAATAAAACGACAGTAATTATATGTATGTTTTAGAATGTAATGACACTAATCATGTGTATATTTTACAATGT
>NW_013893824.1:0-267 GCF_000517525.1 Limulus polyphemus
TTAAATTCGGTAAGCTATAGTTACACCTAGGTGTTCGTGGAGTTGTTGTACCAAATAACGCTAAAGAAGAGTATGGTGGTTATAAATTCGGTAACTAGAGTTACACCTAGGTGTTCGTGGAATTGTTGTACTAAATAATTCTAAATATGGGTATTCTGGTTATAAATTCGGTAACTTGAGTTACACCTAGGTGTTTGTGGAGTTGTTGTACCAAATAACGCTAAAAACGAGTATGGTGGTTATAAATTCGGTAACTAGAGTTACAAT
>NW_013893825.1:0-265 GCF_000517525.1 Limulus polyphemus
CTGGTTAGGTATTTAACCATTTGCCAGAACTGGTTACGTATTTAACCATTTGCCAGAACTGGTTAGGTATTTAACCATTTGCCAGAACTGGTTAGGTATTTAACCATTTGCCCATAATTGGTTAGGTATTTAACTATGTGCCCGGAATTGTTTAGGTATTTAACTATGTGCCCGGATTTGGTTAGGTATTTAACTATGTGCCCGGAATTGGTTAGGTATTTAACCATTTGCCAGAACTGGTTAGGTATTTAACCATTTGCCAGAA
>NW_013893826.1:0-266 GCF_000517525.1 Limulus polyphemus
GTCTCTAATATCATAAGTTTTCATGAATCACTTTAGTCTCTAATATCATCATAAGTTTTCATGAATCACTTTAGTCTCTAATATCATCATAAGTTTTCTTGAATCACCTTAGTCTCTAATATCATCATAAGTTTCATGAATCACTTTAGTCTCTAATATCATCATAAGTTTTCATGAATCACTTTAGTCTCTAATATCATCATAAGTTTTCATGAATCACCTTAGTCTCTAATATCATCATAAGTTTTCATGAATCACTTTAGTCT
>NW_013893827.1:0-266 GCF_000517525.1 Limulus polyphemus
AGAGTGAAGAGCGTGATTATTTTCTTTTTTTTCTCAATGAAGGACCCGCAGATGAATTCGTGTAATATGTACTCTGGCACACTAACTACTGGGCCACTTTTGACCTGATTAATTATGAAGTAGAAAGACATTATTATAAATGGACAAACAGATCTTATTATACCTTCAAGTACAGGATTAACTGCCTGATATTATATTGACATGGTACTGGATTTAATTGTACAACCCTACAACAACGTTAATCAGTGAAGAGTAATACAAATTCC
>NW_013893828.1:0-542 GCF_000517525.1 Limulus polyphemus
ATCTCTTGAGATATAACAAGAGATGGAGAAATAATACTTGGAAGTTCAGTTATCTGTCAATAGATGGAGCAAAAAGTTAAGAAAATATACACTGAAGCTCAGTTATTTCTCGATACATGTAGAAAAGATAGTTGGAAGTTCAGTGATCTCTAAATATATAGAGAAAAAATTAAGAAAGAAATACTTAGAAGTTCAGTTATATCTCAATAGGGTGAGAAAAAATACTTGGAAGTTGAGTTATCTCTCAATAGATGGAAAAAAATTTAAAAAAATTTTTCGAATTTCTGAGATATAACTGAACTTCCAAGGATTTTTCTTAATTGTTTCTCTCCATCTATTGAGAGAAAAATGAACTTCCAAGTATTTTTTTCTTAATTTTTTCTCTCCATCTATTGAGAAATAACTGAACTTAGAAGTATTTTTCCTTATTATTTTCTCAAAAATGGAGAAGTTCACTTATCTGGAAAAATTATGAAAAAATTAAGAAAAAATACTTGAAGGATATACTGAGATAAGTGAACTTCAAAGTATTTTTCTTATTT
>NW_013893829.1:0-419 GCF_000517525.1 Limulus polyphemus
TAAGTCTAGTATGTCTTGTGAGACGTTATGAAACGTATGCGTTGGGGTAGCGTCATTGATTAAAATCAGATTATTATTTTCGACTAGAGAATGTAGGATTTTTCCATTGGCGTTAGTTTATCGGCTGTTTCGATACCCGTGGTGGGCAGAGCACAGATAGCCCTTGTGTAGCTTTGTGCATAATTAAAAAACAAATAAACAAAAAATTCTTATGTAAGATATTTTGGTATAAGGAGATATCGGTTTCTAAATTGGGTAAGACATACTGGTAGTAGCGCTATCTTTGCGTGGTTAGGCGGTCGTATGTAACAAAATATGTATCCGTTGTTGCTATTAATGTTTATGTTGGGGAGGTATATTTTAAAATATTTTTTATGTAATAGCCTGATGCTGCGTGTGTCTGATTTTTTTGGAAATTG
>NW_013893830.1:0-266 GCF_000517525.1 Limulus polyphemus
GAACACATAGGTGTAACTCTAGTTACCGAATTTATAACCCAATACTCATCTTTAGCGTTATTTGGTGCAAAAACTCCACGAATACCTAGGAGTAACTCTATTTACCGAATTTATAACCACCATACTCATCTATAGCTTTACTTGGCAAAACTACTCCATGAACACCTAGGTGTAACTATAGTTACCGAATTTATAACCATCATACTCATCTTTAGCGTTATTTGGTACACTAACTCCACGAACACCTAGGTGTAACTCTAGTTACC
>NW_013893831.1:0-275 GCF_000517525.1 Limulus polyphemus
GACACAGGACTGCGAATTTAAACTTCCTAAAAGTTATTTTCGTTTTAATAACGGATTTCCCATAATTCAGTTACGCAAATTTCGAAAAAAATATTCATTTTTTTTCTATCACATGAGGATTTTTTACAAATCGGGAAGAAGAAACAACTCTTACTTAGATCAAATTATTATTTCGTTTACCACAATGAACATGTTTTATTATTATGTTTGTTAACAAAAATACAAACAAACTGAAGAAAAGGGAAGAACATTGATGTCAAACGAATAATGCATCC
>NW_013893832.1:0-266 GCF_000517525.1 Limulus polyphemus
ATGCCAAACATTTAGTCTATATCTTATGGTATTGTGCCAAACATTTAGTCTGTATCTTATGGTATTATGCCAAACATTTAGTCTATATCTTATGGCATTCTGTCAAACATTTAGTCTGTATCTTATGGTATTGTGCCAAACATTTATTCTATATCTTATGGTATTGTGCCAAACATTTATTCTATATCTTATGGTATTATGCCAAACATTTAGTCTATATCTTATGGCATTGTGCCAAACATTTAGTCTGTATATTATGGTATTAT
>NW_013893833.1:0-267 GCF_000517525.1 Limulus polyphemus
AGGTCAGAAATCCTCTGATGCTGGTATAATTCCATTAGCTAACTTACTCAAGTACTGTTTTAACCATAACTCCTTAAGAAAACCAGTTACAAATAGACTCTACCAAATAGGTCAGAAATCCTCTGATGCTGGTATAATTCCATTAGCTAACTTATTCAAGTACTGTTTTAATCATAACTCCTTAAAAAACCAGTTACAAATAGACTCTACCAATAAGGTCAGAAATCCTCAGATGCTGGTATAATTCCATTAGCTAACTTATTCAAG
>NW_013893834.1:0-479 GCF_000517525.1 Limulus polyphemus
TAATTCGTCACATATGAGTCAATATTTCATATATTTACTAAAGATCAAGTCTTGGGAGTCAAATAATTATGACATGCTCTTTAAAACGTTTAAAACCACGGAATTTCGGTGATGTTCAGTTGTGATATGGCGAGATATCTGCGCAAAAGAACGAACAGCCCTGATCGTGTTTTGCTTTTTATTGGATGTAATCACACTAAATTTCTTCTGATGTTATACTGCTAGCTTGTGAAAGCTATCTTGAAAAATAAACCATAGCGGTATGCTTAGAGGTAAAAGCTTGAAGCAACAAATTAGGTACAGAAAATCTGCATAGGGGTACAGTATGGCTCACTACTCTTCACTCTTATCTTTGATTACTAATATATTTGCATCCCTGAGGAGAAAACTGTATCTTCTTTAAGATATCTGTATCTTCTTCTGCAGACATTGACAAGGAAGTTTTCTTATAACCATAATGACAGCCCAATATGTTCACC
>NW_013893835.1:0-266 GCF_000517525.1 Limulus polyphemus
CATAGTTTTGTTAAATCTTGTGTCTTCTTATTGAAAGACACAGTATTGTTAAATCTTGTTTCTTCTAATTGACATTTCACAGTATCGTTAAATATTGTGACTTCTTATTGACAGTACACAGTATCGTTAAATCTTGTGACTTCTGATTGAAAGTACACAGAATCTTTAAATCTTTTGTCTTCTTATTGACAGTACACAGTTTTGTTAAATCTTGTGTCTTCTTATTGACAGTACACAGTATCGTTAAATCTTGTGTCTTCTTATTG
>NW_013893836.1:0-434 GCF_000517525.1 Limulus polyphemus
GTTGTAACTCTAGTTACTGAATTTGTAACCAACATACTCATCGTTAGCGTTATTTGGTACAACAACTCCACGAACACCTAGGTGAAACTCTAGTTACCGAATTTATAACCAACATACTCATCTTTAGCGTTATTTGGTACAACAACTCCACGAACACCTAGGTGTAACTCTAGTTAAACAATTTATAACCACCATACTCATCTTTAGCCTTACTTGGCACAACTACTCCATGAACACCTAGGTGTAACTCTAGTTACAGAATTTACGGAGTAGTTGTACCAAGTAAGGCTAAAGATGAGTATGGTGGTTCCTAGGTGTTTATTGTAACTCTAGTTACCGAATTTATAACCACCATACTAATCTTTAGCTTTTCCTGGCTACAACTACTCCATGAACACCTAGGTGTAACTATAGTTACCGAATTTATAACCACC
>NW_013893837.1:0-266 GCF_000517525.1 Limulus polyphemus
GTTGTACGTTTCTCTTAACATATCTTTACATGAATAATTCTTTTTGTTTCTTATGCCTTCCCATTTTATACTGAGTCAGTATAAATGCATCATTTTGATTTATTCTATTTCGTTGTAACATTATTCTTTCATTGGGTGGGTTCTTTTAAATTATTTGGTAAAAATAAGGTCAAGTACAGTCCACATAATGATAACAAATTGGTTCATTTCTTCCTTAATGTTGGTTACAAGCTACTATTCTTTGTACGTTGTAGGCCCTTGTTCAA
>NW_013893838.1:0-265 GCF_000517525.1 Limulus polyphemus
CCTTTTAAAAATTTTACATGTGGAGGATATGAAACGAAATAATTTTTTTAGGTTTTATATATACAGTTGAATATCAAAAATCATAAATTACTATATCAATACCATAGAATTCCACTATAATTCATCAAGCTTACTGACAACTGTATTTCAGTCTAAAAAATATGAAATTTTGAGCAGTCTAAAGATGCAACCTACCTCCTTGAAATATTGGTTCGAAAGAAAGAGATGGCATCCAAACATGTTAAAATGGCTGAGAAAGCCATTA
>NW_013893839.1:0-768 GCF_000517525.1 Limulus polyphemus
CAGTGAAGCTTTTGTTACTCATTGTTTCTCGATTTCTTGTTACCAGAGGGTCCTTAATTGATGATTCTTCACCAAATTTGGTATGTAGGTACACTTTAACGTTGCATAATATATGCAGAGTTTTACCTTCCTACTTTTTGTTTTAAAGGAGTTATGGAACGTTTTGAAGTACTGGTACAAAACGGAAAAAATTTCGAGAAGATCCGTCCAAATGGAACGCGTTCGTTGCATACTTTCGTATTTACATGCAGAAGGCTAGAATTTTGTAACATAAAACGACCACAAAAGTCGCAAAAATGATAATTCTTTTATTGGCGTTTCTGAAAGCGTATGTGTACTGCAGTGAAGCTTTTGGTTACTTGGTAACAAGAAATCGAAAAAGAATCAGTAACATAAAACGACCACAAAAGTCGCAAAAATGATAATAGAAGGCTAGAATTTTGCATGTAAATACGCAAGTATGCAACGAACGTTCTTGAAAAAATTTCGAGAAGATCCATCCAAATGGAACGAAGTACTGATACAAAACGCAAAACGTTCCATAACTCCTTTAAAACAAAGAGTAGGAAGGTAAAACTCTGCATATTACTACACAACGTTAAAGTGTACCTACATACTAAATTTGGTGAAGAATCATCAATTTAGGACCCTACATACGCTTTCAGAGAAGCCAATAAAAGGTAACCAAAAGCTTCACTGCAGTACAAATCAGGTGAAGAATCATCAATTTAGGACCCTCTGGTAACCAGAAATCGAAAAACCAAATTT
>NW_013893840.1:0-264 GCF_000517525.1 Limulus polyphemus
TTTATAACCACCATACTCATCTTTAGCGTTATTTGGTACAACATCTGCACGAAACCTAGGTGTAACTGTAGAAACCGAATTTATAACCAATTTACTCATTTTGAGCGTTATTTGGTACAACATCTCCACGAACACCTAGGTGTAACTTTAGTTACCGAATTTATAACCACGATACTCATCTTTAGCCTTACTTGGTACAACTACTCCATGAACACTTAAGTGTAACTCTAGTTACCGAATTTATAACCACCAAATTCATATTTA
>NW_013893841.1:0-266 GCF_000517525.1 Limulus polyphemus
AGTATTGAAATCTGTGCACGCACTGTAACGTTTGACAGTTAGTAGTGAAATCTGGGCACGTACTGTAATGTTTGACAGTTAGTAGTAAAATCTGTGCACGCTCTGTAACGTTTGACTGTTAGTATTGAAATCTGTGCACGCACTGTAACGTTTGACAGTTAGTAGTGAAATCTGTGCACGCACTGTAACGTTTGACAGTTAGTATTGAAATCTGTACACACACTGTAACGTTTGACAGTTAGTAGCGAAAACTGAGCAAACACTCT
>NW_013893842.1:0-267 GCF_000517525.1 Limulus polyphemus
ACTGTGTACTGTCAATAAGAAGACACAAGATTTAACGATACTGTGTAATGTCAATAAGAAGACACAAGATTTAACGATAATGTGTACTGTCAGTAAGAAAACATAAGATTTAACGATACTGTGTACTGTAAATAAGAAGACACAAGATTTAACGATACTGTGTACTGTCAATAAGAAGAGACAATATTCGACGATAATGTGTACTGTAAATAAGAAGACACAAGATTTAACGATACTGTGTACTGTCAATAAGAAGAGACAATATTT
>NW_013893843.1:0-265 GCF_000517525.1 Limulus polyphemus
ATGCCGTTGTTGTTTATGTAAAAACCGTTATCTATGCCGTTGTTGTTTAAGTAAAAACCGTTATCTATGCCGTTGTTGTTTAAGTAAAAACCGTTATCTATGCCGTTGTTATTTAAGTAAAAACCGTTATCTATGCCGTTGTTGTTTAAGTAAAAACCGTTATCTATGCCGTTGTTGTTTAAGTAAAAACCGTTATCTATGCCGTTGTTGTTTAAGTAAAAACCGTTATCTATGCCGTTGTTGTTTATGTAAAAAACCGTTCTCT
>NW_013893844.1:0-265 GCF_000517525.1 Limulus polyphemus
AATAACTACCTTTAAAACAAAGAAGTAGGAAGGTAAAACTCTGCATATTACTACGCTACGTTAAAGTGTACCTACATAACAAATTTGGTGAAGAATCATCAATTTAGGACCCCCTGGTAACCAGAAATCGAAAAACAATCAGTAACCAAAAGCCTCACTGCAGTACACATACGCTTTGAGAAAAGCCAATAAAAGAGTAACATAAAACGACCCCAAAAGTCGCAAAAATGATAATAGAAGGCTAGAATTTTGCATGTAAATACGT
>NW_013893845.1:0-266 GCF_000517525.1 Limulus polyphemus
TGTCTGATAATAATAGGAGGTATGACTTCAACAAGAACAAACCTGTATTGTGTCTGATAATAATAGGAGTTATGACTTCAACAAGAACAAACCTGTATTGCATCTGATAATAACAGAAGCTAAGACTTCAACAAGAACAAGCCTGTATTGCATCTGATAATAAAAGAAACTAAGACTTCAACAAAAACAAACCTGTATTCTGTCTGGTAATAATGGAAGCTAAGACTTCAACAAAAACAAACCTGTATTCTGTCTGGTAATAATGG
>NW_013893846.1:0-266 GCF_000517525.1 Limulus polyphemus
TCTATACCACACAATTCTACAGTGTACAGTTGACATATCAAGTAGTAATATAGTCTATACCATACAACTCTACAGTGTACATTTGACATATCAAGTAGTAATATAGTCTATACCATACAATTCTACAGTGTACATTTGACATATTAAGTAGTAATATAGTCTATACCACACAATTCTACAGTGTACATTTGACATATTAAGTAGTAATATAGTCTATACCACACAATTCTACAGTGTACATTTGGCATATCAAGTAGTAATATAGT
>NW_013893847.1:0-266 GCF_000517525.1 Limulus polyphemus
ACACCTAAGTGTTCATGGAGTAGTTGCACCAAGTAAGGCTAAAGATGAATTTGGTGGTTACAAATTCGGTAACTAAAGTGACACCTAAGTGTTCATGGAGTAGTTGTACCAAATAACGCTACAGATGAGTATGGTGGTTACAAGTTCGGTAACTAGAGTTACACCTAGGTGTTCCTGGAGTTGTTGAAACAAATAACGCTAAAGATGAGTATGGAGGTTATAAATTCGGTAACTAGAGTTACACCTAGGTGTTCGTGGAGTTGTTG
>NW_013893848.1:0-307 GCF_000517525.1 Limulus polyphemus
AAGATCAGTGATCGTTTCTTGATCAACACATCTTTGCACATGAAAAGATCAATGATCGTTTCTTGATCAATACATTTTTACACATGCGAATATCAGTGATCGTTTCTTGATCAACACATTTTTACACATGCGAAGATCAGTGATCGTTTCTTGATCAACACATCTTTACACATGAAAAGATCAATGATCGTTTCTTGATCAACACATTTTTACACATGCGAAGATCAGTGATCGTTTTTGATCAACACATCTTTACACATGAGAAGATCAATGATCGTTTCTTGATCAACACATTTTTACACATGAG
>NW_013893849.1:0-257 GCF_000517525.1 Limulus polyphemus
CCCTGAAATTGCATGTCTCTCATGAAACAACACGTAAACATCTAAGAAACTTCATAAAGAAGGTGTTTGGGTGCCTCACGAACTCTCCGATGATCATCGTTTCCAAAGTGTGAACGTTGCTTCGTCTCTTCTGGCACGTAATGCGCGTGAACCAATTTTTGACAGAATTGTTACCGGTGATGAAAAATGGGTTATCTATGCGAATATTAAACGCCAAAAACAATGGCTAAGTCCTAGACAAAACCACTTCCGACCCC
>NW_013893850.1:0-267 GCF_000517525.1 Limulus polyphemus
GTAGTTTGATTTTCCGCCTCTCGTTTCCATTTTTCTTCTCTTTTTTTTTTCTATCTCACTCTCTGACACCAATTTGTTACGTCTCTGTTTGCTAATTGATTTTTTTCGTAACTTCGTTCCAACGAAACTTTAACGACACAAGTCTTTACTTAATAAAACTGGTTTATTCTTTCCGAATATAACTCTGCGATACACTTAATCTCAAACAAACAAACTCTTAAAACAAACACTATAACGAACTGTTACGTCTCCGTGCTCTCTGACTGC
>NW_013893851.1:0-265 GCF_000517525.1 Limulus polyphemus
CTGACTTTATCATGTATTATGAAGTACTAAACTTTATGTTCTAGCGATATATACTGACTTTATCATGTATTATGAAGTACTAAACTTTATGTTCTGACGATATATACGGACTTTATCATGTATTATGAAGTACTAAACTTTATGTTCTAGCGATATATACTGACTTTATCATATATTATGAAGTACTAAACTTTATGTTCTAGCGATATATACTGACTTTATCATGTATTATGAACTACTAAAATTTATGTTCTAATGATATATA
>NW_013893852.1:0-266 GCF_000517525.1 Limulus polyphemus
TCACACCAGTACAGCTGTTAGTATTACTGTATCATACCTGTCAAAACCTTGTCGAAACGTTGTACATTTGCTGTCATGTTAAACTTATATTAAAGTTTTTCTTCATTACCCATATAAGCTGTCTTCAGCCATTATTAGTCTCAAAGTGGGTTCCTCGTCATCGAATTTGAATATGTTAGTATTACTGTATCACACCAGTACATATGTTAGTATTCCTGTATCATACCGTACATCTGTTAGTATTACTGTATCACACCGGTACATAC
>NW_013893853.1:0-357 GCF_000517525.1 Limulus polyphemus
AACATCTAAATGGTCATGACGTCTTCTTACAAAATAAACTCCGCTTTTTCGATTGTTTTTACTCTGGGTTAGTGAAAGTTCTAATTTTCTTAGCTTTTCACAGGACATCATATTTTTCGTTAATGCTATAATGTCTTAATTTGTAGTTTTCTGACGAAATAACCACCACCCCATATTTTTCTATTCATCTTTTCTAAAAAAAAGCACTTTTTCTATGTTTCAAAAAATTCGTGTTTTCACAGGAACAACAAAGGCTATAGTCCATGGGAAAATCAAATTTTTTGAAAATTTTGAAAAAAATTATCCATTGTGTTAAAACATCAAAGACATTTAAGACTTTCAAAATGGATATCCTCT
>NW_013893854.1:0-266 GCF_000517525.1 Limulus polyphemus
CTGCAGTTAGCTACCCAACATTAAAGTAGAATGTTCCGATACGTTTAATCTCTGCAACTAGCTACCAAACATTAAAGTAGAATGTTCCGATACGTTTAATCTGTGCAGTTAGCTACCCAACATTAAAGTAGAATGTTCCGATACGTTTAATCTCTGCAACTAGCTACCCAACATTAAAGTAGAATGTTCCGATACGTTTAATCTGTGCAACTAGCTACCCAACATTAAAGTAGAATGTTACGATACGTTTAATCTGTGCAACTAGC
>NW_013893855.1:0-266 GCF_000517525.1 Limulus polyphemus
TGCAGTGAAGCTTTTGGTTACTGATTGTTTTTCGATTTTTTGTTACCAGAGGGTCCTAAATTGATGATTCTTCACCAAATTTGGTATGTAGGTACACTTTAACGTTGCGTAGTAATATGCAGAGTTTTACCTTAACACTGTTTGTTTTAAAGGAGTTATGGAACGTTTTGCGTTTTGTACCAGTACGTCGTTCCATTTGGAAGGATCATCTCCAGATTTTGTATGAACGTTCGTTGCATACTTGCGTATTTACATGCAAAATTCTA
>NW_013893856.1:0-266 GCF_000517525.1 Limulus polyphemus
CCAAATAACGCTAACCATGAGTATGGTGGTTATTAATTCGGTAACTAGAGTTACACCTAAGTGTTCGTGGAGTTGTTGTACCAAATAACGCTAACGATGAGTATGGTGGTTATAAATTCGGTAACTAGAATTACACCCATGTGTTCATGGAGTAGTTGTACCAAGTAAAACTAAAGATGAATATGGTGGTTATAAATTCGGTAACTAGAGTTAAACCTAGGTATTCGTAGAGTTGTTGTACCAAATAACGCTACAGATGAGTATGG
>NW_013893857.1:0-444 GCF_000517525.1 Limulus polyphemus
AAACTCTGTTCCAGTGCTATATCTAATACTCAAATAGAGAATGATGATAAAAACTCTGTTCCAGTGCTATATCTAATACTCAAATATAGAAAGATTATAAAAACTCTCTTCCAGTGCTATATCTAATACTCAAATACAGAACGATGATTAAAGTTGTGTTCCAGTGCTATATCTAATACTCAAATACAGAACGATGATAAAAACTCTCTTCCAGTGCTATATCTAATACTCAAATACAGAACGATGATAAAAACTCTGTTCCAGTGCTATATCTAATACTCAAATAGAGAATGATGATAAAAACTCTGTTCCAGTGCTATATCTAATACTCAAATATAGAAAGATTATAAAAACTCTCTTCCAGTGCTATATCTAATACTCAAATACAGAACGATGATTAAAAGTTCTGTTCCAGTGCTATATCTAATACTCAAATACAGAACG
>NW_013893858.1:0-265 GCF_000517525.1 Limulus polyphemus
TTCCATTAATGTGCTGGATAGTTTTGCTACACACATTCCATTAAAGTGCTGCATAGTTTTGTTACTACACACATTCCATTAATGTGCTGGATAGTTTTGTTACTACATATGTTCTATTAATCTGCTGCATAGTTTTGTTACTACACACATTCCATTAATGTGCTGCATAGTTTTGTTACTACAAACATTCCATTAATGTGCTGCATAGTTTTGTTACTACAAACATTCCATTAATGTGCTGCATAGTTTTGTTACTACATATGTT
>NW_013893859.1:0-441 GCF_000517525.1 Limulus polyphemus
ATTACATGTTGTGTGTTTTCTAGACATTCTAGCACTATGTTACATGTTGTGTGTTTTCTACACATTCTAGCATCATGTTACATGTGTGTTTTCTACACATTCTAGCATCATATTACATGTGTGTTTTCTACACGTTCTAGCATCATATTACATGTGTGTTTTCTACAGATTCTAGCATCATGTTACATGTGTGTTTTCTACAGATTCTAGCATCATGTTACATGTTGTGTGTTTTCTACAGATTCTAGCATCATGTTACATGTGTGGTTTTCTACACATTCCTAGCATCATGTTACATGTTGTGTGTTTTCTACAGATTCCAGCATCATGTTACATGTGTGTTTTCTACACGTTCTAGCATCATGTTATATGTTGTGTGTTTTCTACACATTCTAGCATCATGTTACATGTTGTGTGTTTTCTACAGATTCTAGCATCATT
>NW_013893860.1:0-266 GCF_000517525.1 Limulus polyphemus
CAATTAGTAACCAAAAGCTTCCCTGCAGTACACAAACGCTTTCAGAAAAGCAAATAAAAGAGTAACATAAAACGACCAGAAAAGTCGAAAAAATAATAATAGAAGGCTAGAATTTTGCATGTAAATACGCAAGAATGCAGCGAACGTTCATACAAAAGTTGGAGATGATCCGTCCAAATGGAACGACGTACTGGTACAAAACGCAAAACCTTCCATAACTCCTTTCAAACAAACAGTAGGAAAGTAAAACTCTGCATATTACTACG
>NW_013893861.1:0-418 GCF_000517525.1 Limulus polyphemus
AATAAACCAGTTTTATTTAAGACAGGACTTGTATCGGTAAAGTTTCTTCGGAAAGAAGTTTTACGGAAAATTAACTACCGAACGTAAAATGAGATTATTAACCTTTAATATTTTACACGAATTGGGAAAAAGAATAAGCCCGATAACGCTATAACCCGTTGTAAAGTAGACCTTTCTTCACTAGGGGCAAACTGGAAGTAATTAGTTGAGGTCGAGTGACGTCATGCTAGACTACAAACCAGATGCCGTAACTTCGTTGTAGACAACCAGGACAACCCAGATGAAATGACTTCGTGGTAGACTACCAGGACAACCCAGATGAAGTGACTTCGTGGTAGATTCCCAGGACAACCCAGATGAAGTGACTTCGTGATAGACTACCAGGACAACCCAGATGCCGTAACTTCGTGGTAGACTA
>NW_013893862.1:0-266 GCF_000517525.1 Limulus polyphemus
CCCCCACGATATCAACATGTGTCCGGTTAGACTGATTCTGATATCAAGCAAATACAGCTTCATCATGAAGAAAACTCTGTTGCTTTACTTTATGATCTCTCTTGATCTGTGAGTTATTTGTAATCCCCCTTATACGTTACGTTCAGTTGATCTGTGAGTTCTTTATGATCCCCTTATATGTTACGTTAAGTTGATCTGTGAGTTATCAATGATCCCCCTTATATGTTACGTTAAGTTGATCTATGAGTTATCTATGATCCCCCTTA
>NW_013893863.1:0-266 GCF_000517525.1 Limulus polyphemus
AGCGAACGAAAAAGATGGTAGTCTGATGGTGCCATATCTAGAGAATATGGTGGATGGGGAAGAACTGTCCAACCCAACACTATAATATTGTGTTGTATCAAATGTGCCACATGTGGACATGCATTGTAGGGGAGAAAAAGAACACCTTTCCGAGTGAAGGACATTTCTGATGAAGGGCTTAATTTAAACGTTCCAGTTGTTGACTATAGATCTCTGAATTTACAGTTTGCTGTGGATTGCGGAGTTCAAAATGAATTACTCCTTTC
>NW_013893864.1:0-286 GCF_000517525.1 Limulus polyphemus
TATAATAATATACAGCTGATATTACCCAGTTAATGTATTATCAACACTTAATATAATAATATACAGCTGATATTACATAGTTAATGTAGTGTCAACACTTAACATAATAATATACAGCTGATATTACATGGTTAATGTATTGTCAACACTTAACATGATAATATACATCAGATATTCCCCAGTTAATGAAATGTCAACACTTAACATAATAATATACAGCTGATATTACATGGTTAATGAATGGTCAACACTTAACATAATAATATTTGTCAACACTTAACATAAT
>NW_013893865.1:0-266 GCF_000517525.1 Limulus polyphemus
ACCTACTATAGTTGCTGTACAGTAAGACACTGCTCTAGTTACTTTACAGTAAGACACTGCTGTAGTCACTTTACATTAAGACATTGTTCTAATCACTTTACATTAAGACCTACTATAGTTGCTTTACAGTAAGACTACTCTAGTTGCTTTACATTAAGACACTACTCTAGTTACTTTACATTAAGACACTAATCTAGTTGCTTTACATTAAGACATTGCTCTAGTTGCTTTACATTAAGACACTACTCTAGTTACTTTACATTAAG
>NW_013893866.1:0-266 GCF_000517525.1 Limulus polyphemus
GCTAGAAATAGGTTACGCTAGTATATAAAAGAAGGTAATGTAATGTGTGTGTGGAGATAGTGAGTAATTGATCTGCTGTCGGAGTATTATTGACGTTCGTTGCTATAGCGTTTGTTCAGCGCGATTGTTGAGTGTATCGGTTAAGTTATATTCGGAAAGAATAAACCAGTTTTATTAAGTAAAGGCTTGTGTCGCTTAAGTTTCGTCGGAAGGAAGTTACGGAAAATCAATTAACAAACGGAGAAGTAACACCTTATACAGCTATG
>NW_013893867.1:0-439 GCF_000517525.1 Limulus polyphemus
CGTTTTCTTGTATCTTAAAAAAAGAAATATATGAAACGTTTTCTTGTATCTTTAAAAATAGAATATATATATGAAACGTTTTCTTGTATCTTTAAAAAGAAATATATGAAACGTTTTCTTGTATCTTTAAAAAAGATATATATGAAACGTTTTCTTGTATCTTAAAAAAAGAAATATATGAAACGTTTTCTTGTATCTTTAAAAAAGATATATATATAAAAGGTTTTCTTGTATCTTAAAAAAAGATATATATGAAACGTTTTCTTGTATCTTTAAAAAGAAATATATGTAACGTTTTCTTGTATCTTAAAAAAAGAAATATATGAAACGTTTTCTTGTATCTTTAAAAATAGATATATATATGAAACGTTTTCTTGTATCTTTAAAAAAGATATATATGAAACGTTTTCTTGTATCTTTAAAAAAGAAATATATGAAA
>NW_013893868.1:0-266 GCF_000517525.1 Limulus polyphemus
TAATTAAATGTAACTTATAAGTAATTATAGGTAACTTGTAAGTAATTATAGATAACTTATAAGTAATTAAAGGTAACTTGTAAGTAATTATACGTAACTTGTGAGTAATTATAGGTAACTTGTAAATAATTAAAAATTACTTGTAAGTAATTATAGGTAACTTGTGAGTAATTATAGGTAACTTGTAAGTAATTAAAAGTAACTTGTAAGTAATTAAAGGTAAATTTTAAGTAACTATAGATAACTTGTAAGCAATTAAAGATAAC
>NW_013893869.1:0-266 GCF_000517525.1 Limulus polyphemus
CTTGTCACTATAAGCAATACAAATACGAATGTACTCTTGTCACTATAAGCAATACAAATACAAATATACTTTTGTCACGATAAGCAACACAAATATACTCTTGTCACTAAAAGCAATACAAATTCAAATATACTCTTTTCACTATAAGCAATACAAATACAAGTATACTCTTGTCACTATAAGCAATACAAATAGAAATATACTTTTGTCACTATAAGCAATACTAATACAAATACACTCTTGTCACGATAAGCAATACAAATACA
>NW_013893870.1:0-266 GCF_000517525.1 Limulus polyphemus
ATATGTTTGTTACTAGCCATACATAAAACACAATTATCATGTGTTTGTTACTAGCCATACATAAAACACACTTAATTATCATGTGTTTGTTACTAGCCATACATAAACAAACTTAATTATCATGTGTTTGTTACTAGCCATACATAAAACACACTTAATCATCATGTGTTTATTACAAGCCATACATAAAACACACTTAATCATCATGTGTTTGTTACTAGCCATACATAAAACACACTTAATATCACGTGTTTGTTACTAGCCAT
>NW_013893871.1:0-266 GCF_000517525.1 Limulus polyphemus
TCCCATGGTAATGCTGATGGACTGAGCCGAAGACCCTGCAAGAATGACTGCAGACATTGCTGCAAAAGAGAGGTTGAACTATCCAGGTGTCATCAAGCTGACTGAAGAAGTTGATGATGGTGAAGTGGAACCAAATATAGACATAAAAGCAGAACAGGAGAAAGACCAAGATTTGAAGCCAATGATTGATTTTCTAAAAGCAAGTGTTTTGCGCCCTGCTTGGAAGAAGGTGTCTAGTCTAAGCCCCGTGACAAAGAACTATTGGG
>NW_013893872.1:0-498 GCF_000517525.1 Limulus polyphemus
CTGGTGATGGTTTCCTAGTCTTCCAACATGTAGGGCTTGATCTGAGGATTATTTTACTTCGGTCTTTCCTGTAGATATGGTGTTTTTCTGGTGATGGTTTCCTAGTCTTCCAGCATCTAGGGCTTGATCTGAGGATTATTTTACTTCGGTCTTGCCTGTAGATATGGTGTTTTTCTGGTGATGGTTTCCTAGTCTTCCAACATGTAGGGCTTGATCTGAGGATTATTTTACGTCGGTCTTTCCTGTAGATATGGTGTTTTTCTGGTGATGGTTTCCTAGTCTTCCAACATGTAGGGCTTGATCTGAGGATTATTTTACTTCGGTCTTTCCTGTAGATATGGTGTTTTTCTGGTGATGGTTTCCTAGTCTTCCAACATGTAGGGCTTGATCTGAGGATTATTTTACGTCGGTCTTTCCTGTAGATATGGTGTTTTTCTGGTGATGGGTTTCCTAGTCTTCCAACATCTAGGGCCTGATCTGAGGATTATTTTACTTCAG
>NW_013893873.1:0-266 GCF_000517525.1 Limulus polyphemus
CTAACGATGAGTATGGTGGTTATAAATTCGGTAACTATATTTACACCTAGGTGTTCATGGAGTAGTTGTGCCAGGTAAAGCTAAATATTAGTATGGTGGTTATAAATTCGGTAACTAGAGTTACACCTAGGTATTCGTGGAGTTGTTGTACCAAATAACGCTAAAGATGAGTATGTTGGTTACAAATTCGGAAACTAGAGTTACACCTAGGTGTTCGTGGAGTTGTTGTACCAAATAACGCTAAAGATGCGTATGGTTGTTACAAA
>NW_013893874.1:0-266 GCF_000517525.1 Limulus polyphemus
CATTGGATGCAGATTAAAGTCAACAGTGTGTAATAGAACGATACTAGGTATTGGGTCCTATTTAATCCAGTCGAACTTAAGGAAACACATGTAGATATGTTGTAAATATATGAGTTAATAAACACATTGTCTGCAGACTAAAGTAAACAGTGGGTCACAGAACGATTCTAGCTATTGCGTCCTATTTAATCCAGTCCGTCTTAAACAAACACATGTAGATATGTTGTAAATATATGAGTTAATTACCAAACTGGCTACAGACTAAA
>NW_013893875.1:0-345 GCF_000517525.1 Limulus polyphemus
CACAGTATTTTTAAATCTTGTGTCTTCTTATTGACAGGACACAGTATTGTTAAATCTTGTGTCTTCTTTTTGACAGTACACAGTATTGATAAATCCTGTATCTTCTTATTGACAGGACACAGTATTTTTAAATCTTGTGTCTTTTTATTGACAGTACACAGTATCGTTAAATCTTTTGGCTTGTTTTTGATAGTACACAGTATTGATAAATCCTGTATATTCTTATTGACAGAACACATTATTGTTAAATCTTGTGTCTTCTTATTGACAGTACACAGTATTGATAAATCCTGTATCTTCTTATTGACAGGATACTGTGTTTAACAACACAAGATCTTCTTATTG
>NW_013893876.1:0-413 GCF_000517525.1 Limulus polyphemus
AACTAGAGCTACACCTACGTGTTCGTGGAGTTGTTGTACAAAATAACGCTAATGATGAGTATGGGTTACACATTCAGTAACTAGAGTTACACCTAGGTGTTGATGGAGTAGTTGTACTATACTCATCTTTAGCGTTATTTGGTACAGCCACTCCACGAAAACCTAGGTGTAACTCTAGTTACCGAATTTATAACCACCATACTCATCGTTAGCCTTACTTGGTAAAACTACTCCAGGAACACTTAGGTTTAACTCTAGTTACCGAATTTATAACTCCATACTCATCTTTAGCCTTAACTTGGTACAACTACTCCATGAACACATAGGTGTAACTCCAGTTACCGAATTAATAACCACCATACTCATCTTTAGCCTTACTTGGGGGTTATAAATTCGGTAACTAGAGTTAAACC
>NW_013893877.1:0-539 GCF_000517525.1 Limulus polyphemus
GTGTGTAATAATGAAGAGACACACTATACTTTGGTTTATATGAACCACAGTAGAGGTATGTTGTTCAGTAGCAAGTACTGGGTGTAATGATGAAGAGATACACTATACTTTGGTGTATATGAACCACAGTAGAAGTATGTTGTTCAGTAGCAAGAACTGTGTGTAATAATGAAGAGATACACCATACTTTGGTGTATATGAACCACAGTAGAAGTATGTTATTCAGTAGCAAGTACTGTGTGTAATAATGAAAAGATACACTATAATCTACTGTGGTTCATATACACCAAAGCTACTGAATTACATACCTGAAAGTATAATGTATCTCTTCATTATTACACACAGGACATTTGTATATGAACCACAGTAGAAGTATGTTGTTCAGTAGCAAGTACTGTGTGTAATAATGAAGATATAAACTATACTTTGGTGTATATGAACCACAGTAGAGATATGTTATTCAGTAGCAAGTACTGTTTGTAATAATGAAGAGATACACTATACTTTGGTGTATATGAACCACAGTAGAAGTATGGTAT
>NW_013893878.1:0-266 GCF_000517525.1 Limulus polyphemus
ATTCAACAATGAACTTTAACAGAAGGAAAAATAGATATACTCAACAATGAACTTTAACAGAAGGAAAAATAGATACACTCAACAATGAACTTTAACAGAAAGAAAAATAGATACACTCAACAATGAACTTTAATAGAAAGAAAAATAGATACACTCAACAATGAACTTTAACAGAAAGAAAAATAGATACACTCAACAATAAACTTCAACAGAAAGAAAAATAGATACACTCAACAATGAACTTTAACAGAAGGAAAAATAGATAC
>NW_013893879.1:0-266 GCF_000517525.1 Limulus polyphemus
GATTTGGTTTGTCTAGATGGTTTATTAGTTAAGTGGCACATCTTCATCTTTTAATTTGGTTTGTATAGATTGTTTTTTTAAGTGGCACATCTTTTGATTTGGTTTGTCTTGATGGTTTATTTATTAAGAGGTACATCTTCATCTTTTGATTTGGTTTGCTTAGATGGCTTATTTGTTAAGTGGCACATTTTCATCTTTTGATTTGGTTTGTCTAGTTGATTTATTTGTTAAGTGGCACATCTTCATCTTTTGAGTTGGTTTGTCTA
>NW_013893880.1:0-265 GCF_000517525.1 Limulus polyphemus
CTGACAATTCAGTGGCAAAGGTCTTATTATCCATCTCTCTGTTGGAATCGTGTCTTTTGAAAAGTAGCCAGGGAAGTGATTCTTCAAAATTTTCAAATGTTCTGTGATGTCTTCATTTATCTCAGGTAACACTCCAGATCTTTCCTCATCCAAATTTGGAAAATTTGCCAAGTTACTTTGGTGAACTCTCCGTGCCCATAAGTCCAGCTTTGTCTGCAATGTTGTCATCTTTTCACTTGCTTCAACAATGGTTACTGACGTTCTC
>NW_013893881.1:0-266 GCF_000517525.1 Limulus polyphemus
CATAAACGAGAAAATAGCTTCAAGGTTTTTCTGATGCAATACTTTGCTGATGTAAATGACATTGAAATCTGAACGTTTAATAATAACTTAAGTATGATGTCGGGATATATGTAATGAATTGGCACTGATTTACTGAAGCACAAGAATAACGATTTATAGTTAAACCGCATGTCTACTTATAGAGAAGAACTTAAGTTCATTCTTTCAATGACAAATTTTTGAAATCTACCTACATGGTAATATAGTACGTGAGCAATTGTTTTTTT
>NW_013893882.1:0-266 GCF_000517525.1 Limulus polyphemus
AGTGTCAAAGATCAGCATTAAACAACAGTAGATAATAACGACATTTAAACAAGTAGTAACATACCAGTGTGAAAGAAAAACATTAAACAACAATAGATATTAAGGACATTTAAACAGGTAGTAACATACTAGTGTCAAAGACCAACATTAAACAACAGTAGATATTAACGGCATTTAAACAGGTAGTAACAAAGGAGTGTCAAAGATCAACATTAAACAACAGTAGATATTAACGACATTTAAACAAGTAGTGACATACCAGTGTC
>NW_013893883.1:0-266 GCF_000517525.1 Limulus polyphemus
GATGTTGTACCGCCTGATGAGTGTTAATATGGACTGATCAAATTGTTACTTGATGTTGTACCACCTGATGAGTGTTAATATGGACTGATCAAATTGTTACTTGATGTTGTACCGTCTGATGAGTGTTAATATGGACTGATCAAATTGTTACTTGATGTTGTACCACCTGATGAGTGTTAATATGGACTGATCAAATTGTTACTTTATGTTGTACCACCTGATGAGTGTTAATATAGACCGATCAAATTGTTACTTAATGTTGTACC
>NW_013893884.1:0-265 GCF_000517525.1 Limulus polyphemus
TTGTTTCTTTTCATAGATAGTACACAGTATTGTTAAATCTTGTGTCTTTTTATTGACAGTACACAGTATTGTTAAATCTTGTGTCTTCTTATTGAGAGTACACAGTATTGTTAAATCTTGTGTCTTTTTATTGACAGTACACAGTATCGTTAAATCTTGTGTCTTCTTATTGACAGTACACAATATCGTTAAATCTTGTGTCTTCTTCTTGACAGTACACAGTATCGTTAAATCTTGTGTCTTCTTCTTGACAGTACACAGTATC
>NW_013893885.1:0-265 GCF_000517525.1 Limulus polyphemus
CTAGTTAGGCTGTATAAATCAATGTTTCAGCCATTAGACACCCTCTATTGGGTGATTTTCTAGTTAGGCTGTATAAATCAATGTTTCAGCCATTAGACATCCTCTATTGGTGATTTTCTAGTTAGGCTGTATAAATCAATGTTTCAGCCATTAGACATCCTCTATTGGTGATTTTCTAGTGAGGCTGTAAAAATTAATGTTTCAGCCATTAGACATCTTCTATTGGGTGATTGCCTAGTTAGGCTGTATAAATCAGTGTTTCAGC
>NW_013893886.1:0-320 GCF_000517525.1 Limulus polyphemus
AATGATAGAAACATGGCGATACTACAACAATATCTAATAGTAGACTAATACCGAAACACATGATAGAAACATGTGATACTATAACAATATCTAATAGTAGACCAATACTGAAACCCATTATAGAAACATGCTATAGTACAACAATATCTAATAGTAAACATGCGATACTACAAGAATATCTAATAGTAGACTAATATCGAAACACATGATAGAAACATGCGATACTATAACAATATCTAATAGTAGACTAATACCGAAACACATGATAGAAACATGCGATAACTACAACAATATCTTAATAGTAGACTAATACCGAAACC
>NW_013893887.1:0-587 GCF_000517525.1 Limulus polyphemus
TTCCCGTAACTTCCTTGGTATAACTGTTTGCCAAGTCGTCACTTTCCCATCGGTAGTTTCCCATCTCCGGACAAGAATATCATTTTCAAGCTTCAACTGCTCCCATTGTGCCCAATAGTGCTTGATCACAGGGCTTAGACTAGACACGTTCTCCCAAGCAGGGTGCAAAACACTTGCTTTTAGGAAATCAATTATAGGCTTCAAATCTTGGTCTTTTCATGTTCTGCTTTGATATCTGTATTTAGTTCCACTTCATCATCATCAACGGGCTGAAGTCAAGCCGACTGAAAAAGTGGATGATGAAGTGGAACTAAATACAGATATCAAAGCAGAACAGGAGAAAGACCAGGATTTGAGGCCAATGATTAATTAAATGACACCTAATTAGTTCAACCTCTCTTTTAACAGTTACCGGAACTTGGCCTTTGTTGTTCCCAAACGTCATTTTCTCAAAATCAATTACAAACTTCCTTGGTAATAGATAGTCCAATCCTAAGATGCATTCATCTTCAATGTCAGCCAAGTATACTTTCTGTCTCTCCTTTGTACCCATGAGCTCATTAGTTACCAACACTGGTCCCCACAAC
>NW_013893888.1:0-425 GCF_000517525.1 Limulus polyphemus
AAACCTAAAGACAGTAGCTAGTACAACATAAAACATGATCATTCTACTGTACCTACCTAAAGACAGTAGCTAGTACAACATACAACATGATCATTCTACTGTACCTACCTAAAGACAGTAGCTAGTACAACATACAACATGACCATTCTACTGTACCTACCTAAAGACAGTAGCTAGTACAACATACAACATGATCATTCTACTGTACCTACCTAAAGACAGTAGCTAGTATAACATACAACATGATCATTCTACTGTACTTATCTTAGCTACTGTCTCTATGTTGTACTAGCTACTGTCTTCCTTGTGGTGTCTTTAGGTAGGTACAGTAGGATGATCATATTGTATGTTGTACTAGCTACTGTCTTTAGGTAGGTACAGTAGAATGATCATGTTGTATGTTGTACAAACATGATCATTCTACT
>NW_013893889.1:0-266 GCF_000517525.1 Limulus polyphemus
AATAACTCAGTTTTACTCTTGATTAGGCAATATCTTATTAAGTAGACCCGAGTAACTCACCTTTACTCTTGATTAGGTAATATCTTATACAGTAGCCCCAAGTAACTCAGTTTTACTCTTGATTAGGTAATATCTTATACAGTAGCACCGAATAACTCGGCTTTACTCTTGATTAGGTAATATATTATACAGTAGACCGGAGTAACTCGGATTTACTCTTGATTAGCTAATATCTTATAGAGAAGCCCACGAGTAACCCAGTTTTA
>NW_013893890.1:0-551 GCF_000517525.1 Limulus polyphemus
AGAATTTCAAATAAAATATTATTATGAGACGTGACCTTTTCTAGTTTGAAAAACAAAAGAGTAAAGCATTCAAAATTAGAAACATTTCAATAAGAATGCGGACAGTCTTCACCTGGAGAAAATGACATGGTAGCCTATTCTTGCAGTATGTGTAAAATTAATCATGACGTAATGTATACGTATAGTTTTTCGTTTACTAGCTAGGGTTAAAAAGAATATAATTTTGAAATTAGTACTTTAACTGATATTTAAAAAAGATACTGATTTAGCCATGGAATCAGTAGTACTTGGTAATCTCTACATTTAGCCATGGAATCAGTAGTACTTGGTAACCTCTTCATGTAGCCATGGAATCAGTAGTACTTGGTAACCTCTTCATGTAGCCATGGAATCAGTAGTACTTGGTAATCTCTACATTTAGCCATCGCATGAAGAGGTTACCAAGTACTACTGATTCCATGGCTAAATCTAGAGATTACCAAGTACTACTGATTCCATGGCTAAATGTAGAGGTTACCAAGTACTACTGATTCCATGGCTACATGAAGAGG
>NW_013893891.1:0-266 GCF_000517525.1 Limulus polyphemus
CAATACTTTCTGACTGCAAATCAATTACTCGCTGTTGTCCCGTCACGTTGTCACCCTCTTATATATACTAGACTACCCTATATCTAGTAATCTCCCGACAATTCACGAAGGTACAAGATATTTCCAGAAAGCAGGGAGCGTGACACTAGTCACGTGACCTCGCTGACGCAACACTGCCCCTCCTTAATATTGTTCGTCCCGAACAATAACCACATACAATAAACCAATAACAATTAACAATAACTTAATTAAATGTACAGAATTAC
>NW_013893892.1:0-492 GCF_000517525.1 Limulus polyphemus
AGTCTTTATGACATTATAATGTATTGAAGTTTCGCATGCTGTTGTAATTATAACAGTATTTTATATAACAAGTGAATACACGGGGGTCTTTATGACCTTATAATGTATTGCAAAATGACATGCTGTTGTAATATAACAGTATTTTATATAAAAAGTGAATACACGGGGTATTTATGACCTTATGATGTATTTTACAATGACATGCTGATGTAATTATAACAGTATTTTATATAACAAGTGAATACACAGGGCCTTTATTACCTTATCATTGTACAATACATCACGTGCTGTTGTAATTATAACTGTATTTTATATAACAAGTTAATACAAGGGGTCTTTATGACCTCATCATGTATTGAAGTTTGGCATGCTGTTGTAATTACAACTGTATTTTATATAACAAGTGAATACACGGGGTCTTTATGACCTTATGATGTATTGTACTATGACATGCTGTTGTAATTATAACCTTATTTAATATAACAAATGAAT
>NW_013893893.1:0-267 GCF_000517525.1 Limulus polyphemus
TTAGATTCGCCTAATTCACCACTATAGCGTATAATCGCTAGGCCTTGTTTTAGGAAATATATATTCACCTAATTCACCACTATAGCGTAGAATCGCTAGGCCTTGATTTAGGAAATATGTATTCACCTGATTAACCACTATAGCGTATAATAGCTAGGCCTTGTTTTAGGAAATATATATTCACTTGATTAACCACTATAGCGTATAATCACTAGGCCTTGTTTAGGAAATTTAGATTCGCCTAATTCACCACTATAGCGTATAATC
>NW_013893894.1:0-753 GCF_000517525.1 Limulus polyphemus
TTTAAGTAACTTTACAGTAGAGTTACATGTGACAAGTTAGGTTTATGTAACTTTACAGGAAAATGACATGTGACATGTCAAGTTTAAGTAACTCTACAGGAGAATGAATAAACTTAACTTGTCACACGTAACTCTCCTATAAAGTTACATAAACTTCACTTGTCACATGTCACTCTCCTGTAAAGTTACATAAACTTAACTTGTCACATGTAACTCTCATGTAAGGTTACATAAACATGACTTGTCACATGTCATTCTTCTGTAAAGTTACTTAAGCCTACTTGTCACATGTGATTCTCCTGTAAAGTTACAAAAACCTATTTTGCTACATGTCATTCTCCTGTAAAGTTACTTAAACTTAACTTGCCACATCTTCTCCTGTAAAGTTACATAAACTTGACTTGTCATACGTAACTCTCCTGTAAAGTTACATAAACTTAACTGCCATATGTCATTCTCCTGTAAAATTACTTAAACTTGACTTGTCACTTGTCATTCTCCTGTAAAGTTACTTAAACTTGACTTGACACTTGTCATTCTCCACTAAACTTACATAAACCTAACTTGTCACATGTCATTCTCCTGTAAAGTTACTTAAACGTGACTTGTCACATGTCACTCTCCTGTAAAGTTACGACAAGTTATGTTTATGTAAGTTTACAGGAGAATGACAAGTGACGAGTCAAGTTTAAGTAACTTTACAGGAGAATGACAAGTGACAAGTCAAGTTTAAGTAACTTTACAAACTTTACA
>NW_013893895.1:0-296 GCF_000517525.1 Limulus polyphemus
GCCAGATTTGTGTATTGAAAATACAGCTTACAAAAACATATTTAACATGATTTATACAAGTTACATCCAGCTGACTGTTTTTTATGATAGAATTTGTTTTACTGAATCATACTTTACTAAGCCTCTTTATAGTCATAACTAATTTATTAATTTGAACATTATCAGGATCGGCTGTATATATGAACTTTAAGAAAATGACCATTGAAATAATAACATGGAATATTTAAGCATACATTTACTTTTAGAAAACACTACTCTGTATTTTTTTTTTATTATATAACGCTATTGCTGGATGG
>NW_013893896.1:0-1014 GCF_000517525.1 Limulus polyphemus
TATCCCCACATATAAAAGGCCATTAAGCCTTCTTATAAAATAAACTCCAGCTATTGGATTATTTTTATTACGTGTTAGCAAATGTCCACGTTTTTATTTTTCACTTTTCACGAGATATAATATTTTTCTTGAATGCAATAATATCTAAGATTTGAGTTTCCGGACGAAATAAGCACCATCCGATATTTGTCTATTAATTTTGCGTCAAAATAGCACCTTTTTCCATTTTTCCAAAAAATTGATATTTTCACCAAAAAGCAAAGGTTTTGATGAAAGGAGCTCCATTTTGAAAGTCTTACACATAGGGCATCTTTGTATTGAAATATAAGGAAAATCAATTTTTTTCAAAAATTGGAGAAAAACATGGGCTATAGAAAGACAAGAAAAAAGAACAGTAAAATCAAACATAGCCTAAACTTCGATAACAAATTATAAACTAACCATTGGGAATTTTGATGAAAGGAGCTCCATTTTGAAAGTCTTACACATAGGGCATTCTTACTTTGAAAGCTCTACTTTCTTTACAATATAACTGTGGGGATGTTTTTTAATATATAAAAGGCCATTACGCCTTCTTATAAAATAAACTCCAGCTATTGGATTATTTTTATTTCGTGTTAGCAAATGTCCACGTTTTTATTTTTCACTTTTCACGAGATATAATATTTTTAAATATCGGATAGTGCTTATTTCGTCCTCTATTAATTTTGCGTCAAAATAGCACCTTTTTCCATTTTTCCAAAAAATTGATATTTTCACCAAAAGGCAAGGCTATAGCCCATGTTTTTCCCCAATTTTTGAAAAAAATTGATTTTCCTTATATTTCACTACAAAGATTCCCTATGTGTAAGACTTTCAAAATGGAGCTCCTTTCATCAAAATTCCCAATGGTTAGTTTATAATTTGTTATCGAAGTTTAGGGTATGTTTGATTTTACTGTTCTTTTTTCTTGTCTTCAGTTAGGGATGTTTTTTAATATTCTTAGTTTGAAAGCTCTACTTTCTTTACAATACC
>NW_013893897.1:0-266 GCF_000517525.1 Limulus polyphemus
TAGAGAAGATGACTACTGTAGACGGTAAGCTAGTTGTTCCCACTTAGCGTGTAGAGAAGATGACTGCTGTAGACGGTAAGCTAGTTCTACCCACTAAGCGTGTAGAGAAGATTACTGTCAACGGTAAGCTAGTTGTACCCACTAAGCGTGTAGAGAAGATGACTGCTGTCGACGGTAAGCTAGTTGTACCCACTAAGCGTGTAGAGAAGATGACTTCCGTAGATGGTAAGCTAGTTGTACCCACTAAGCATGTAGAGAAGATGACT
>NW_013893898.1:0-266 GCF_000517525.1 Limulus polyphemus
TACAATTCCTGCTCTGACACACAATTGCTCAGTTATGTGGACTATAATAAAGTAGTAACAATAACACTACAGTGGATGTTGTATCTACAATTCCTGCTCCAACACACAAGTGGTCAGTTATGTGGACTATAATAAAGTAGTAACAACAACTCAACACTACAGTGGATGTTGTATCTACAATTCCTACTCCAACACACAAGTGGTCAGTTATGTGCACTATAATAAAGTAGTAACAATAACTCAACACTACTGTGGATGTTGTATCT
>NW_013893899.1:0-266 GCF_000517525.1 Limulus polyphemus
GATGGTTTAAATTCGGTAACTATAGTTACACCTCGGTGTTTATGGCGTAGTTGTACCAAGTAAGGCTAAAAATGATTATGGTGGATATATATTCGGTGACAATCGTTACACCTAGGTTTTTATGGAGTATTTGTACCAAGTAAGGCTGAAGATGAGGATGGTGGTTATAAATTCGGTAATTAGAGTTACACCTAGGTGTTCAAGGAGTAGTTGTACCAAGTAAGGCTAAAGATGAGTATGGTGGTTATAGCTCGGTAACTAGAGTT
>NW_013893900.1:0-345 GCF_000517525.1 Limulus polyphemus
TGATTGTTTAATGTTGAGTAACATCTTTACATTATACTCTCGTTATCAAACTTCTTCTCCTGTTATACCTGTGATGTCGTGTATGAATATAAAACTGTTTATTTAATGTTGAGTAACATCTTTACATTATACTCTCGTTATCAAACTTCTTCTCCTGTTATACCTGTGATGTCGTGTATGAATATAAAACTGTTTATTTAATGTTGAGTAACATCTTTACATTATACTCTCGCTATCAAACTTCTTCTCCTGTTATACCTGTGATGTCGTGTATAAATATAAAAGTGATTGTTTAATGTTGAGTAACATCTTTACATTATACTCTCGTTATCAAACTTCTTCTCC
>NW_013893901.1:0-266 GCF_000517525.1 Limulus polyphemus
ATTTTTATTGATAGTACACAGTATTGTTAAATCTTGTGTTTTCTTATTGACAGTACACAGTATCGTTAAATCTTGTGTTTTCTTATTGACAGTACAAAGTATCGATAAATCTTGTGTCTTCTTATTGACAGTACACAGTATCGTTAAATCTTGTGTCTTCTTATTGAAAGTACACAGTATCGTTAAATCTTGTGTCTTCTTATTGGCAGTACACAGTATCGTTAAATCTTGTGTCTTCTTATTGACAGTACACAGTATCGTTAAAT
>NW_013893902.1:0-266 GCF_000517525.1 Limulus polyphemus
TTACTTCTGTACACGGATATATTTGCTTAGAAAGATACTTCAGTCATAAATAGTTAACTTATATAAGGCTATTTCAATTGCATGTTCATGAAGGATAAGTTAAAAGATGATTGGTCTTTGTATGATAGTCACCGCAACAGCAGCTTCCGGAGGATCACAGCACACTTTGTTCTGGAAACAATTTATAGAATACCCATTCAAGAACTGGGGAAGAACTAATTTATCATAGATTTAGTGATAGCTACAGCTGAGTTAACCATCGATCC
>NW_013893903.1:0-266 GCF_000517525.1 Limulus polyphemus
TTCTAGAACGATCGATAAGACTCTCACGTCGCAATTGGTCTAGAGAAATCTATAGCCAATGGTTGTCATCATCTTAATTAAGCATAACAAAATGTGACCTGATTTCAATGAAAATGATTCACTTATGTAAAAGTACATACGAGGTTTTGTGAAAAATCTGTACGTGATGTGGAAAAATGAATATCATTTTCGGATTCAGGGTACAGGAATTAGTGTAGAAAAAAAGTTCAAGACAATAAAAACATCGCAAGCCTGTATTATCCAAA
>NW_013893904.1:0-266 GCF_000517525.1 Limulus polyphemus
TGTAATTAAGTATATAATATTCATCAATATGTAATTAAGTATATAAGATTCATCAATACGTGATTAAGTATATAAGATTCATCAATACGTAATTAAGTATATAAGATTCATCAATACGTAATTAAGTATATAAGATTCATCAATACTTGTTTAAGTATATAAGATTCATCAATACGTGATTAAGTATATAAGATTCATCAATACGTAATTAAGTATACAAGATTCATCAATACGTAATTAAGTATACAAGATTCATCAATACGTAA
>NW_013893905.1:0-266 GCF_000517525.1 Limulus polyphemus
AATTAATAATAGCCACGTAGGCGGCGAATGCTACTCACTAGTTTCCCTCACTTTAGTCAGCACTTCTAAATTAAAGGTGGTTCCATAGAGTCGTTTTTCTCTTATTTGTTTTAGATGCTGTTTTGGATAAAAATACGAAATGCCATTATCATTACACAACTTTCTTTGCTTGAGTTTATTATCTTCATTAAGATTTGACTTTATTCTAATGAAAAAGCCCCCCAGTGGCACAGCGGTATGTCTGCGGACTTACAACGCTAGAATCC
>NW_013893906.1:0-292 GCF_000517525.1 Limulus polyphemus
GTACATACTACATTGATAGACTGTTCCTAGATATGTACATACTACATTGATAGACTGTTCCTAGCTACGTACATATTACATTGATAGACTGTTCCTAGATACGTACATACTACATTGATAGACTGTTACTAGATACGTACATACTACATTGATAGACTGTTCCTAGATACGTACATACTACATTGATAGACTGTTCCTAGATATGTACATACTACATTGATAGACTGTTCCTAGCTACGTACATACTACATTGATAGACTGTTCCCAGATACGTACATACTACATTGATAGA
>NW_013893907.1:0-384 GCF_000517525.1 Limulus polyphemus
TAACTGTTATGCTAAACAGTATTATTGATTGGTAACTGTTATGCTAAACATTATTATTGATTGGTAACTGTAATGCTAAACAAAATAATACTGTTTAGCATAACAATTACCAATAAATAATACTGTTTAGCATAACAATTACCCATTAATAATACTGTTTAGCATAACAATTACCAATCAATAATACTGTTTAATATAACAATTACCAATCAATAATACTGTTTAGCATAACAGTTACCAATCAATAATAATGTTTAGCATTACAGTTACCAATCAATAATACTGTTTAGCATAACAGTTACCAATCAATAATACTGTTTAGCATAACAGTTACCAATCAATAATAGCATAACAATTACCAATTTAAACAGTATTATTGATTGG
>NW_013893908.1:0-266 GCF_000517525.1 Limulus polyphemus
TCACGTGTTAGGTTATGACTGTATGTTTAATGGAGGGTTAGCCACGTGTTAGATTATGACTGTATGTTTAATGTAGGATTAGTCACGTATTAGATTATGACTGTATGTTTAATGGAGGGTTAGTCACGTATTAGATTATGACTGTATGTTTAATGTAGGGTTAGCCACGTATTAGATTATGACTGTATGTTTAATGTAGGGTTAGCCACGTATTAGAATATGACTGTATATTTAATATGGTGTTAGTCATGTATTAGATTATGACT
>NW_013893909.1:0-293 GCF_000517525.1 Limulus polyphemus
CCTTAATGCTGGCAAGTGACACACTCATTCAACACAGGGTCCTTAATATTGGCATAATATAAGCTATTTATCCTGACTTATTAGAAAGAAGGAACTTTATGTAATATAAACTATTTACCATGACTTATTAGAAAGAGGGAACTAGACGTAATATAAACTATTTACCATGACTTATTAGAAAGAAGGGACTAGACGTAATATAAACTATTTACCATGACTTATTAGAAAGAAGGAACTAGACGTAATATAAACTATTTACCATGGCGTTATTAGAAAGAAGGAACTAGACGTAA
>NW_013893910.1:0-266 GCF_000517525.1 Limulus polyphemus
ATATAATCAATTGAATGGTTAAAGATGGTTGACTGTTATATAATTATGTATCTATCTGTACCATCAGTTATTTAGCCGTCATGTACTTCCATGTAATAAAATAACTTGTTAAAGATGGTTGACTGTTATATAATTATGTATCTATCTGTAAAATCAGATAGTTAGCCGTCATGTAATTCCATATAATCAATTGATTGGTTAAAGATGGTTGAGTGTTATATAGTTATGTATCTATCTGTAACATCAATTAGTTTAACGTGATATGA
>NW_013893911.1:0-266 GCF_000517525.1 Limulus polyphemus
TGGTAATATAAAACAGTAGTAGTAGAAGTGTATAAAGTATGGTAATATAAAACAGTAGTGTTAGAAGTGTATAAAGTATGGTAATACAAAAAAGTAGGATTAGAAGTGTATAAAGTATGGTAATACAAAACAGTAGGATTAGAAGTGTATAAAGTATGGTAATACAAAACAGTAGCATTAGAAGTGTATAAATATGGTAATATAAAACAGTAGCATTAGAAGTGTATAAAGTATGGTAATACAAAACAGTAGCATTAGAAATGTAT
>NW_013893912.1:0-265 GCF_000517525.1 Limulus polyphemus
GACAAGACACAGTATTGTTAAATCTTGTGTTTTCTTACTGACAGTACACATTATCGTTGAATATTGTGTCTTTTTATTGACAGTACACAATATTGTTAAATCTTATGTCTTTTTATTGACAGGACACATTATTGTTAAATCTTCTGTTTTCTTACTGACAGTACACATTATCGTTAAATCGTGTGTGTTGTTATTGACAGTACACAGTATAGTTAAATCTTGTGTTTTCTTCTTGTAAATACACAGTATCTTTAAATCTTGTGTC
>NW_013893913.1:0-296 GCF_000517525.1 Limulus polyphemus
ATAAACAGGTAGTGCAGTGTCTGTTATCTATAATGATAAACAGGTAGTGTAGTGCCTGTTATTTATAATGATAAACAATAAGTATAGTACCTGTTATCTATAATAATAAACAGTTAGTTTAGTGTATGTTATCCATAATGATAAACAGGTAGTGTAGTGTCTATTATCCATAATGATAAACAGTTAGTGTAGTGTATGTTATCTATAATGATAAACAGGTAGCTTAGTGTATGTTATCTATAATGATAAACAGGTAGTGCAGTGTCTGTTATCCATAATGATAAACAGGTAGTGTA
>NW_013893914.1:0-266 GCF_000517525.1 Limulus polyphemus
AAAATTTGGATAAAAACATCAGCTTATAGCCTTGTCTTTTCGGTGAAAATATGAATTTTTTTGGAAAATGGAAAAAAAAGCATTTTTGATTCAAAATTAATAGAAAAATATCAGATAGTGCTTAATACGTCGGAAAACTCACAATTCAGGCACTATAGCATTAACTAAAAATATTATATACAGTGAAAAGCTGAAACAAATTGAACTTTGCCTAACCCAGAGTGAAAACAATCGAATTGTTGGAGTTTATTTTATAAGAAGACGTC
>NW_013893915.1:0-266 GCF_000517525.1 Limulus polyphemus
ATCATGTCGGGTCATCTGTCAGGCGTTCAACAAACAATTCTGCACAAAAATCCAAAAGCAGTGTTTATAAACTGTGACAACCATAGTTTGAACTTAGCATGTCTTCATGCTGCAAGTCAGGAAACAACAGTTATTACCTTTTTGGGTATAATTGAAGCCATTTATAATTTATTTGCTCATTCAACAACTCGATGGGACGAACTGCAGCACGAGCTTAAGATCTCTGTCAAGCGTGAATCAGAAACACGGTGGAGTGCAAGAGAAAA
>NW_013893916.1:0-265 GCF_000517525.1 Limulus polyphemus
GTAACGTCTGACTAACTGGTGAATGGGGTAGTATATCTCGTAACGTCTGACTGATCAGAAGCATTCCCTACGGATGTATAGATTGAATCAATGCAAAAGAATCCTATACTGGGCAAAAAAAATTAGAAGGACCCACCATCTAATTTTATATTGACACACTGTTTTCAAGAATTCTACCTTTCTTTTCAGTATTGGCACCTTTATGTATTTTTATTGCAGTTTTAATGCTTATTATCTTAAGAAAAATATATAAGCACAATTTCCT
>NW_013893917.1:0-265 GCF_000517525.1 Limulus polyphemus
ACCTCGCTGATGCAACACTGCCCCTCCTTAGTATTGTTCGTCCCGAACAATAACCACATACAATAAACCAATAACAATAACTTAACTAAAATGTACAGAATTACAAACACAAAATTACAATTCAACAAAGTCTCTTAATTTTATGGGACGTATCTTCTTCCTTCTTCCGTACTAGTCTCCGTCTCGTTGGCTTCTGCTTCATATGGGGTTCATCTGCTTCATCAGGAAAAGTCCTATCGACGATAACAGTCACATCAATGGTAGT
>NW_013893918.1:0-266 GCF_000517525.1 Limulus polyphemus
ATCCCACTCTCTGACACAAATTTGTTACGTCTCCGTTTGTTAATTGATTTTCCGTAACTTGTTCCGACGAAACTTAAGCGACACAAGTTCTTTCTTATTAAAACTGGTTTATTCTTTCCGAATATAAATTTACTGATACACTCAACTTCAACAATCGCGCTAAACAAACGCTATAACAACGAACGTGCTCAATAATACTTCTGACTGCAGATCAATTACTCACTGTCTACACACACATTACATTACATTCTTCCCGTCACGTCTTG
>NW_013893919.1:0-359 GCF_000517525.1 Limulus polyphemus
AAATGCGTTTAAACTTGAAAACGTCTGCTGATTCGATGAAGTTAACTTATGATAAGAGATCTACTGAAGTCAGCTTTGAACCAGGAGACAAGGTGTGGTTGTATAATCCCAGGAAGACCAAAGGGAAGTTTCCTAAGTTGTCTTCTCCATGGGAAGGCCCATATGACACAGTGGATCGTCTCTCAGACGTGACTTTCCGGATAAAATGTGGTCGGCGAGGTAAACCAAAAGTGGTGCATGCTAACAGGCTTTGGCATTATCATGGTGAAATGTCCTGGGTCCCAACTGTCATTTGTTCTGTTTTCCACTTGGCTGCTGAAGACGTGCCACCTGAAGAAGCCACCGTCGAAGAAGAAACT
>NW_013893920.1:0-266 GCF_000517525.1 Limulus polyphemus
ACTGCAAGTATAATGTAGAATCAAAGGTTGTAGTAAATCTTGTTTAATGTGGTGCTGCAAGTATAATGTAGAATCAAAGGTTGTAGTACATCTTGTTTAATGTGGTGCTGCAAGTATAATGTAGAATCAAAGGTTGTAGTAAATCTTGTTTAATGTGGTGCTGCAAGTATAATGTAGAATCAAAGGTTCTAGTACATCTTGTTTAATGTGGTGCTGCAAGTATAATGTAGAATCAAATGTTGTAGTAAATCTTGTTTAATGTGGTG
>NW_013893921.1:0-266 GCF_000517525.1 Limulus polyphemus
ATTATCAAAGTCGAAAAAATCTAAAGTAAGAAGGAATAATAAACCCGTTATCAAAGTCGACAAAATCTCGTGTAAGAAGGACTAAAAATGTCGTTATCAAAGTCGACAAAATTTAGTGTAAGAAGGAATAAAAAGACCGTTATCAAAGTCAACAAAATCTAGAGTAAGAAGGACTAAACTGGCCGTTACCAAAGTCAAGAAAATCTAGGGTAAGAAGGTCTAAAAAGACCGTTATCAAATTCGAAAACATCTACTGTAAGAAGGAC
>NW_013893922.1:0-430 GCF_000517525.1 Limulus polyphemus
AGTACTTTTTTAATTTTTCTCCATCTATTGAGAGATAACTGAAATTCCATATATTTTTCTCCTTCTATTGTGAGATAAGTGAACTTCCAAGTATTTTTTCTCCATCTATCGAGAGATAAGTGAACTTCCAAGTATTTTTTCTCCATCTATTGAGAGATAACTCAACTTCCAAGTATTTTTTCTCCATCTCTTGAGATATAACCGAACTTCCAAGTATTTTTTCTCCATCTCTTGAGATATAACTGAACTTCCAAGTATTATTTCTTATTTTTCTCCATCTATTCAGAAATAATTGAACTTCCAAGTATTTTTTCTTATTATTTGTTTCTCCATCTATTGAGAGACAACTGACTTCAAAATATTTTTTCTTAATTTTTTCTCAACCTATTAAAATATAACTGAACTTCTAAGTATTTTTTCTTAATTTTTT
>NW_013893923.1:0-317 GCF_000517525.1 Limulus polyphemus
ACTACACACTGATGTTAAGCTCTCTGAATGAAAACAATTTGTTATGATGAAATTTTACAGACTACACATTGATGTCAAGCTCTCTCAATGAAAACAATTTGTTATGATGAAATTTTACACACTACACACTGATGTTAAGCTCTCTCAGTGAAAACAAATAGTTATGATGAAATTTTACACACTACACACTGATGTTAAGCTCTCTGAATGAAAACAATTTGTTATGATGAAATTTTACACACTACACACTGATGTCAAGCTCTCTGAATGAAAACAATTTGGTTATGATGAAATTTTACACACTACACACTGATGTT
>NW_013893924.1:0-266 GCF_000517525.1 Limulus polyphemus
ATGTTTCATGATTATACTGTCCTGTAATACACTAACCTGGCACTGTAAAATGTTTCAAGATATTACTGTCATGTAATTCACTAACCTGGCACTGTAAAATGTTTCATGATATTACTGTCATGTAATACACTAACCTGGCACTGTAAAATGTTTCATGATATTACTGTCATGTAATACACTAAGCTGGCACTGTAAAATGTTTCAAGATATTACTGTCATGTAATTCACTAACCTGGCACTGTAAAATGTTTCATGATATCACTGTC
>NW_013893925.1:0-263 GCF_000517525.1 Limulus polyphemus
ATCGTTAAATCGTGTGTCTTCTTATTGACAGTACACAGTATCGTTAAAATCTTGTGCCTTCTTATTGACAGTACACAGTATCGTTAAATCTTGTGTCTTCTTATTGACAGGACACATTATTGTCTATCTTGTGTTTTCTTACTGACAGTATACATTATCGTTAAATCTTGTGTCTTCTTACTGACAGTACACTGTATTTATAAATCTTGTGTCTTCTTATTGACAGAACACAGTATCGTTAAATCGTGTGTCTTATTATTGAC
>NW_013893926.1:0-266 GCF_000517525.1 Limulus polyphemus
ATCTCACCATTAGCCAATACCGAACATTGTTCATCTCACCATAAGCCAATACCGAACATTGTTACTATTTTATGAGAAACATTATTCATCTAAACATTAGCCAATAGAAAACATTATTAATCTAACCATTAGCCAATACCAAACATTGTTCATCTAACCATTAGGCAATACCAAACACTTTTCAACTAACCATTAGCCAATACCAAACATTGTTCATCTAACCATTAGGCTAATACCAAACACTGTTCATCTAACCATTAGCCAAT
>NW_013893927.1:0-265 GCF_000517525.1 Limulus polyphemus
CACGTATTCCAAAGAATTGAATTTATTTATTACAAACCACACCATGAGCTAACATGTATTCCAAAAGGAATGAATTTTTTCACGTATTCCAAGAGAAATGAATCTATTTATTACAAACCACACCATGAGCTAACACGTATTCCAAAAGGAATGAATTTATTTACTACAAACCACACCATGAGCTAACACGTATTCCAAAAGGAATGAATTTTTTCACGTATTCCAAAAGAAATGAATTTATTTATTACAAATCACATCATGAGCT
>NW_013893928.1:0-265 GCF_000517525.1 Limulus polyphemus
CCAAGTGGTTTACGTATTATTGGTAAAGGATTCTACAACCAAGAAAAATTGCATCACGTACTTTAACGAAAACTGTTGTGGATTTTTCGTGATAAGATTTAAGAATTATTAAATTTATAATAATATAACCAAAAGAGGGCGCTAGCAGTTCAGAGTACATTTTTCTCCGGTATAGTTATAGGTTTCAAGTTCAAAAACGAGAAAATCGTTTCAAGTTTTATCTTGTACAATACTTTGCTGTTCTAAATGACAATGAAATCTGAAT
>NW_013893929.1:0-288 GCF_000517525.1 Limulus polyphemus
AGATGTTTTCGACTTTGATAAAGGTCATTTCAGCCTTTCTTATACTATATTTAATAACTTTTATAATGGTCTTTTTAATCCTTTTTAAACTATATGTTTTCGATATTGATAACGGTATTTTTAGTCCTGACTCAGCAAGATTTTGAAAAATTTAATAACGGTCTTTTTAGCCCTTCTACCACTATATTTTGTTGACTGTTATAACGGTCTTTTAGTCCTCTTTCCACTAGATTTTGTTGACATTTATAAGGGTTTTTTTAGTCCGGGCAACAAAATCTAGTGGATTTT
>NW_013893930.1:0-266 GCF_000517525.1 Limulus polyphemus
ATGAATAGGGTGTTTATAAATTCGGTAACTAGAGTTACACCTAGGTATTCGTGGAGTAGTTTTACCAAGTAAAACTAAAGATGAATATGGTGGTTATAAATATGGTAACTAGAGTTACACCTAGGTATTCGTGGAGTTGTTGTACCAAATAACGCTAAAAATGAGTATGGTGGTTATAAATTCGTTAACTAGATATAAACCTAAGTGTTCATGAAGTAGTTTTACCAAGTAAGGCTAAAGATGAGCATGGTGATTATAAATTTTAT
>NW_013893931.1:0-339 GCF_000517525.1 Limulus polyphemus
CTAAAAGACTGTTTATAACATTCGACAAAATATAGTGGAAAACTGACTAAAACGAGCCATATCAATGTCAACAAAATCTAGTGGAAGGAAGATTAAAAGACCGACATAACAGTCGACAAAATATAGTTTAAGAAGGATTAAAATACCATTATGAAAGTCATTAAAATATAGTGTAAGAAAGACTAAAAATACAGCTATCAAAGTCGAAAATATCTAGTCTAAGAAGGTCTAAAAAATCAGTTATGAAAGTCGACAAAATCGAGTGGAAAAAGACAGTTATGAAAGTCGACAAAATCGAGTGGAAGAAAACTAATAACACGTTTTCAAAGTCAAAAATAT
>NW_013893932.1:0-266 GCF_000517525.1 Limulus polyphemus
TCGTCCTGAACCTGGCCCTGTAGACTTCTGACTGGTTTTGGGTTCCGTACCTGAGTTCCAGAGCCTCTACCAGTGCTCTATCGTTGTGTCTGTCGGCTGCTGTCAACTGTCCAAGTATTTCCAGTGGTTGTCCCTTCAAGCTTGTTGCCATATATACAGCTTTCTGCTCCTCTGTCCATCCATTCATCTCTGCCAGTAACTCAAACTGTGCTCTATATGCTTCCCATGGTGCCTTCCCATCGAATTCCTGTGGCTTCCTTCGCACT
>NW_013893933.1:0-336 GCF_000517525.1 Limulus polyphemus
GATACTGTGTACTGTCAATAAGAAGACACAAGATTTAGCGATACTGTGTACTGTCAATAAGAAGACACAAGATATAACGATACTGTGTACTGTCACTAAGAAGACACAAGATTTAACGATACTGTGTACTTTCAATAACAAGACATCAGATTTAACGATACTGTGTACTGTCAATAAGAAAACACAAGATTTAACGATACTGTGTACTGTCAATAAGAAGACCAAGATTTCACTATACTGTGTACTGTCAGTAAGAAGACACAAGAATTTAAAGATACTGTGTACTGTCAATAAGAAGACCAATAACAAGACAAAAGATATAACGATACTGTGTAC
>NW_013893934.1:0-266 GCF_000517525.1 Limulus polyphemus
GTAGAATTGAACACTGATAGTGTGACGGGGATAATATAGAGGTTGAGTACGTTATATTAAAACGATCGATTTTGGAGCCTCACCATGAACTGTCGCTACGCCAAGTCAGGCTCCACCAGACGATCATGCGTCCTGACAATAGCCCCGCAGCGTAGTTTCCATTGCAAGAAATTTTGTCATAAGGCTGCTAGGTTCAAAGCACACTACTCCTCTCCGTTTGCTTTCCATAAACCATCTACTGTACGAAGACAACGATTTCCGAGAGA
>NW_013893935.1:0-366 GCF_000517525.1 Limulus polyphemus
AAGCCAAAGATGAAAGACTGATAGTAAGATAGACAGTCAAGCAAAGATGAAAGACTGGTAGTAAGATAGACAGCCAAGCCAAAGATGAAAGACTGGTAGTAAGATAGACAGTCAAGCCAAAGATGAAAGACAGATAGTAAGATAGACAGTCAAGCCGAAGATGAAAGTCTGATAGTAAGATAGACAGTCAAGCCAAAGATGAAAGACTGGTAGTAAGATAGACAGCCAACCAAAGATGAAAGACAGATAGTAAGATAGACAGCAAGCCAAAGATGAAAGACTGATAGTAAGATAGACAGTCAAGCCAAAGATGAAAGACTGATAGTAAGATAGACAGTCAAGCCAAAGATGAAAGACTGATAGTAA
>NW_013893936.1:0-266 GCF_000517525.1 Limulus polyphemus
GTTTAGTAGTTAACTTCAGATAAACATTAAAAGTTTTAATTGTTAACTTTAGTTTAAAGAATAAACGGTTTAGTAGTTAAATTCAGATAAAGACTGAAAGTTTTAACTGTTAACTCTAGTTTAAACAATAAACGGTTTAGTAGTTAAATTCAGATAAAGACTGAAAGTTTTAACTGTTAACTCTAGTATAAACAATAAATGGTTTAGTAGTTAACTTCAGATAAACATTAAAAGTTTTAATTGTTAACTCTAGTTTAAACAATAAG
>NW_013893937.1:0-430 GCF_000517525.1 Limulus polyphemus
TCTTTATTTTTGATATTTTCAAATCTAGAAGATAACATTTATTTAATGTAAGTAAACTTTGGACTTTAAACAAACATATCAACGTTGATGAATCATTTCTTTAGCGAAACATTTACTTGCATATCTGCTAAGTTACGATTCGGTAGTAATAAGATTGATATTGTGGTGTTTTTCTCAACTTATTGGTAATCCTTGCTCTACACTTACTGATGCAAAGAGTACCATTCCAAAAATTTCAGCAGTGTATTCTTTCCAAAAACTTCAGCAACAGCAGCCGGAATACAGACAAAAGCAAGAGGAAATGTAGCAAAGAGACCATAAATCCAGATCACTTTTCCTCCATGAGGTGTCGCCACCAGTGTGTAGAGCAAACTGCCTTCATTCCCAGCAAGAGGACAATCGTTAACTAAAGATTTATACATATATATAT
>NW_013893938.1:0-577 GCF_000517525.1 Limulus polyphemus
GTAAAAAAAAATCGTATTTATTGCTATGACAACTGCGATCTTTCTTTTGAAGTAAAAAAAATAATTAAAATGATGAAATCTTCTTATGTGAAAGGATCCTGCAACTTTTACATAGGATATCTTCACCGTTTAGGGATTGTCTTGATATTTCGTTTTGATTATTATTCAATAGACAAGTTTTACTACTGCTTCAAAATCATAAAGGTATATTTAATTTATAATGCATTTCCAATAGTTGCAAGTCTCAAAACAAAGTCAATAATCCCAGTCATGTTCACACTTCTCCATGTCTTTCAGTTCCATTGTTACATATTTCATTATGTCAGTCGGTAAAATATAACTCAAGTATTTCGTATATTCTCAAAACAAAGTCAGTAGTCCCAGTCATGTTCACACTTCTCCATGTCTTTCAGTTCCATTGTTACATATTTCATTATGTCAGTATTGTACAGTTCTCTTCAGTCAATAAAATATAACTCAAGTATTTCGTATATTCTCAAAACAAAGTCAGTAGTCCCAGTCATGTTCTCACTTCTCCATGTCTTTCAGTTCCATTGTTACATATTTCATTATGTCA
>NW_013893939.1:0-234 GCF_000517525.1 Limulus polyphemus
AAAGCACAAGATTTAACGATACTGTGTACTGTCAATAAGATGACACAAGATTTAACGATATTGTGTACTGTCAATAAGAAGACACAAGATTTAACGATACTGTGTACTTTCAATAAGAAGACAAAAGATTTAAGAATACTGTGTACTGTCAATAAGAAGACTCAATATTTAACAATACTGTGTACTGTCAATAAGAAGACACACGATTTAGCAATACTGTGTACCATCAATAAA
>NW_013893940.1:0-266 GCF_000517525.1 Limulus polyphemus
TTACTTGGTACAACTACTCCAGGAACACTCAGGTTTAACTCTAGGTACCGAATTTATAACCCCATACTTATCTTTAGCGTTATTTGGTACAACAACTCCACGAACACCTAGGTGTAACTATAGTTTCAGAATTTGTAACCAATATACTCATCTTTAGCGTTATTTGGTACAAAAACTCCACGAATACCTAGGTGTAACTCTAGTTACCGAATTTTTAACCACCATACTCATCTTTAGCTTTACCTGGCACAACTACTCCATGAACA
>NW_013893941.1:0-265 GCF_000517525.1 Limulus polyphemus
ATTATAATTATACTGGTTTATTTTTTCCGTATCCAGCGTGCTAGTTGTCCCTCTGGGTTCTTTAATGATCTTAACCAGCGTAACGCAACATGGTCTGTCCTAATGGTAAACCTTGCACCATAGAGGTAAGGGTGAAAATATGTCAGACTCTTTACTATAGCAATGAGTTCCCTCCATGTTACACAGTAGTTCCTCTCTGGTCTACTCAAAACCCTACTGAAGTAGGCCACCACATGTTCGTTTTTGCCCACGTTCTGAGACAATA
>NW_013893942.1:0-266 GCF_000517525.1 Limulus polyphemus
TCTTGTGTCTTCTTATTGACAGTACACAGTATCGTTAAAACTTGGTTCTTTTCATAAATAGGACACATTATTGTTAAATCGTGTGTCTTCTTATTGAGAGTACACAGTATTGTTAAATCTTGTGTCTTCTTATTGACAGTACACATTATCGTTGAATATTGTGTCTTCTTATTGAAAGTACACAGTATCGTTAAATCTTGTGTCTTCTTATTGACAGTACACAGTATCGTTAAATCTTGTCTCTTCTTATTGAAAGTACACAGTAT
>NW_013893943.1:0-284 GCF_000517525.1 Limulus polyphemus
TAACAGTCGAAAAAATATAGTTTAAGAAGGATTAAAAATACCATTATGAAAGTCATTAAAATATAGTGTAAGAAAGACTAAAAATACCGCTATCAAAGTCGAAAATATCTAGTCTAAGAAGGCCTAAAAAGTCCGTTATGAAAGTCGACAAAATCGAGTGGAAGAAAACTAATAACACGTTTTCAAAGTAAACAAAATCTAGTGGAAAACGGACAAAAAGGACCCTTATCAATGTCAAGAAAATCTGGAGGAAGGAAGACCAAAAGTCCGTTATAACAGTCGAC
>NW_013893944.1:0-266 GCF_000517525.1 Limulus polyphemus
TGTACTATCAATAAGAAGACACAAGATTTAACGATACTGTGTACTGTCAATAAGAAGACACAAGATTTTACGATACTGTTTACTGTCAATAAAAGACACAAGATTTAACAATACTGTGTACTGTCAATAAGAAATCCTAATATTCAACGATAATGTGTACTGTCAATAAGAAATCCTAATATTCAACGATAAGGTGTACTGTCACTAAGAAAACACAAGATTTAACAATAATAAATCCTGTCAATAAGAAGACACAAGATTTAATT
>NW_013893945.1:0-547 GCF_000517525.1 Limulus polyphemus
AAGGAGGTTCCGTGACATCTGACTTGAATAAGCTAACAACCTGTATCTTCTAAAGAGGTTCTGTGACGTCTGACTTGAATAAACTAACTACCGAAATCTACGAAAGAGGTTCCGGGACATCTGACTTGAATAAACTAACTACCTGAATCTTCTACAGAGGTTCCGTGACATCTGACTTGAATAAACTCACCACCTAAATCTTCTAAAGAGGTTCTGTGACATCTGACTTGAATAAACTAACTATCTGAATCTTTTAACGAGGTTCTGTGACATCTGACTTGAATAAACTAACTACCTGAATCTTCTAACGAGGTTCTGTGACATCTGACTTGAATAAACTAACTACCTGAATCGTCTAAACAACCTCTTGTTGAGAACATTCAAGTAGTTAGTTTATTCAAGTCAGATGTCACAGTTAGTTTATTCAAATCAGATGTCACAGAACCGATGCCACGGAACCTCTTTAGAAGATTCAGGTAGTTAGTTTATTCAAGTCAGATGTCACATAACCTCTTGAGAACATTCAGGTTTCCGTGACATCTGACTT
>NW_013893946.1:0-265 GCF_000517525.1 Limulus polyphemus
CCCTCTGGTAACAAGAAATCAAAAACAATCAGTAACCAAAAGCTTCCCTGCAGTACACATACGCTTTCAGAAAAGCCAATAAAAGAGTAACATAAAACGACCACAAAAGACGCAAAAATGATAATAGAAGGCTAGAATTTTGCATGTAAATACGCAAGTATGCAACGAACTTCTTGAAAAAATTTCGAGAAGATCCGTCTAAATGGAACGAAGTACTGGTACAAAACACAAAACGTTCCATAACTCCTTTAAAACAAACAGTAGG
>NW_013893947.1:0-428 GCF_000517525.1 Limulus polyphemus
ATGGACTACTTGCAGCTCTAGGGAGTTTTTATTTCGCCTTAACTAAGCAACTTTATCTTATTGGAAGTTAATATTAAAATCGTGCTCTCAATCCTTAAAAATGATGGACTACTTGCAGCTCTAGGGAGTTTTTATTTCGCTTTAACTAAGCAACTTTATCTTATTGGAGGTTAGTATTAAAATCGTGTTCTCAATTCTTAAAAATGATGAACTACTTGCAGCTCTAGAGAGTTTCTATTTCGCTATAACTAAGCAGTTTGCTCTTACCTACTTGCAGCTCTAGAGAGTTTCAATTTCGCTTTAACTAAGCAGCTTTATCTTATTGGAAGTTAATATTAAAATCGTGCTCTCAGTCCTTAAAATGATGAACTAATTGCAGCTCTAGAGAGTTTCAATTTCGCTTTAGCTAAGCAACTTTATCTTATTGG
>NW_013893948.1:0-355 GCF_000517525.1 Limulus polyphemus
ACCACCCGCTACCTTAGTTTTCCGAGAAAATAAGCACCATCCGATATTTTCCTATTAATTTCGCGTCCAAAGGAAAATATAAAAAAGTGCTTTTTTTTATTCATATTTTCACCGAAAATCCCATGTTTTTGCTCAAATTTGGAAAAAAATAGTTTTTCCTCATATTTCAATACAAAGAAGCCAAGGCTATAGCCCATGTTTTTGCTCAAATTTTGAAAAAATTGTTTTTCCTCATATTTCAATACAAAGAAGCCCTTGATGTAAGACTTTCAAAATGGATATCCTTTCATCAAAATTCCCAATAGTTATTTCATAATCTCTTATCAAAATTTCGGCTGGCTTCGATTTTACTGTT
>NW_013893949.1:0-350 GCF_000517525.1 Limulus polyphemus
ATTCAGAAGTATTTATTTACCATATGTATATCGATGTGAATGTTTAAACAGAAGTTTTATTTATCATGTATATGTATATCGTTGAGAATATTTAATAAGGAGTTTTTATTTACCATATATATATATATATCGATGTGGATGTTTAATTAAAAGTTTTATTTACCATACATATATATATATCGATGTGAATGTTTAATCAGGAGTTTTTTTATCATGTATATGTATATCGTTGAGAATGTTTAATGAGAAGGTTTTATTTACCATATATGTATATATCGTTGTAAGTGTTTCATCAGAAGTTTCTATTTACCATGTATATATATATCGTGTGAATGTTTAATCAGAAGTAT
>NW_013893950.1:0-266 GCF_000517525.1 Limulus polyphemus
TCATGTCGCGTCAAAAGCTTAATAAAATAGAACTTTTGTTCATTCAGAGTAAACATAATCCGAAAGGTGGGGTTTATTTTGTAATAGACGTCATGATCCGTTAGATGAGGGTGATTTGGGTTGAATAATCTTATATTTAAAGCCGTTCTTTTGTTTATTATACCTGAATGAAAAAATGAAAAATCGAAGCTCGCCTATTTTGATATACGATTATGGAATAAATATTGGGAATTTCGATCAAAGGATGTCCATTCTGAATAGCGCAC
>NW_013893951.1:0-538 GCF_000517525.1 Limulus polyphemus
GTGCTTACTGTAAAGTGTGTATCTACAGCTCCTTCAGTATACCTGTATACTATATCTGGTGCTTACTGTAAAGTGTGTATCTAAAGCTCCTTCAGTATACCTGTATACTGTATCTGGTGCTTACTGTAAAGTGTGTATCAATCTACAGCTCCTTCAGTATACCTGTATACTCTTTATAGTTGGTTTGTTTTAGAGCTGTTTCTAAACAAATTGACCTTTTACTCATAAACTAGCATCTTTATAGTTGGTTTGTTTTAGAGCTGTTTCTAAACAAATTGACCTTTTATTCATAAACTAGCATCTTTATAGTTGGTTTGAGCTGTTTCTAAACAAATTGACCTTTTACTCATAAACTAGCAGTCTTTATAGTTGGTTTGTTTTAGAGCTGTTTCTAAACAAATTGACCTTTTATTCATAAAGTAGCAGCTTTATAGTTGGTTTTAGAGCTGTTTCTAAACAAATTGACCTTTTACTCATAAACTAGCATCCAAACCAACTATAAAGATGCTAGTTTATGAAGTAAAAGGTCAATTTGTTT
>NW_013893952.1:0-322 GCF_000517525.1 Limulus polyphemus
TTGGTACAACTACTCCATAAACACCTATGTATAACTCTAGTTACCGAATTTATAAACACCATATTCATCTTTAGCCTTACTTGGTACAACTACTCCATAAACACCTAGGTGTAACTCTAGTTATTTAATTTGTAACCATCATACGCATCTTTAGCGTTATTTGGTGCAACAACTCCACGTACACCTAGGTGTAAATCTTGTTACCGAATTTGTAACCAACATACACATCTTTAGCATTATTTGGTACAACAACTCCACGAACCCCTAGGTGTAACTCTAGTTACTGAATTTGTAAACACCATACTCATCTGTAGCGTTAATT
>NW_013893953.1:0-270 GCF_000517525.1 Limulus polyphemus
AAAACATGCTACACATTACTCCTGAACCCACTACATATAACTGAGTAAACATGCTACATATTACTCCTGAATCCACTACATATAACTGAGTAAACATGCTACATATTACTCCTGGATCCACTACATATAACTGAGTAAACATGCTACATATTACTCCTGAATCCATTACATATAACTGAGTAAACATGCTACACATTACTCCTGAATCTACAACATATAACTGAGTAAACATGCTACATATTACTCCTGAATCCACTACATATAACTGAG
>NW_013893954.1:0-266 GCF_000517525.1 Limulus polyphemus
TCTGAATGAATTGTAAGGTAACAGTAGCTACTATCCAAGCTGAATGAATTGTAAGGTAACACTAGCTACTATCCAAGATGAATGAATTGTAAGGTAACACTAGCTACTCTCCATGCTGAATGAATTGTAAGGTAGCAATAGCTACTATTCAAGCTGAATGAATTGTAAGGTAATACTAGTTACTATCTAACCTGAATGAATTGTAAGGTAATACTAGCTACTATCTAAGCTGAATGAATCGTAAAGTAACACCAGCTACTATCCAA
>NW_013893955.1:0-266 GCF_000517525.1 Limulus polyphemus
TCACAAACTTCCTTGGTAGTAGATAGTCCAATCCTAATATGCATTGGTCTTCAATGTCACCCAAGTATACTTTCTGTCTGTCCTTTATGCCCATGAGCTCAATAGTTACCCACACTGGTCCCCACAATCTTTTAGAATGTCCTGTAACACCATAAAGCTTCTCTATGGCTTCTGGTACTCCTTCGTGATCTAACACCTTGATGCTCACAAGGGTTTGCTGAGACGCAGAATCTATGACAAAGTTGCACCTTTGGCCATCCAGCTTT
>NW_013893956.1:0-266 GCF_000517525.1 Limulus polyphemus
AATGTAAGGCTAAAGATGAGTATGGTGGTTATAAATTCGGTAACTAGAAATACACCTAAATGTTCCTGGAGTTGTTGTACCAAATAACGCAAAAAATGAGTATGGGTTACACATTCAGTAACTAGAGTTACACCTAGGTGTTTATGGAGTAGTTGTACCAAATAAGGCTACAGATGAGTATGGTGGTTATAAATACTGTAACTAGAGTTAACCTAAGTGTTCATGGAGTACTTGTACCAAGTAAGGCTAAAGATGAGTATGGTGGT
>NW_013893957.1:0-641 GCF_000517525.1 Limulus polyphemus
ATGCATGTAACTGCTCAACGATAAAGTGTACCTACATGCCAAAATTGGAAAAGAACTATCAATTCAGGATCCTCTGGTAACAATAATCGAGAAACAATCAGTAAATAAAAGCTTCACTACAGTACACATATGCTTTCAGGCAAACCAATAAAATAGTAACATAAAACGACCACAAGAATCGTAAAAGTAAAACTAGAAAGTTAGAATTTTGTATGTAGATGCTCAAAGTTTCCACGAACCTTCATATTAAATTTGAAGAAGATTCGTCTAGATAGGACGAAGTGCGTTTTGTACCGGTTTTAAGGGAGTTATGGAAGGTTTTTCCCAAAATTGGAGAAGAACTATAAATTCAGGACCCTCTGGAAACAAGAAATCGAGAAACAATCAGTAACCAAAAGCTTCACTGCAGTACACAAACGCCTTGAGGCAAGCAAATAATAGAGAAACATAAAGCGATCACGAAAATCGGCAAAAGCTTCACTACAGTACACATATGCTTTCAGGCAAACCAATAAAAGAGTAAAATAAAACGACCACAAGAATCGTAAAAAGTAAAAGTAGAAAGTTAGAATTTTGTATGTAGATGCTCAAGGTTTCGACGAACCTTCATATTAAATTTGAAGAAGATTCGTCTAGATTGG
>NW_013893958.1:0-418 GCF_000517525.1 Limulus polyphemus
AACAACATAACTCTTTGACGTCCCAACAGGTAGTATCTCGAACAACATAACTCTTAACGTTCCAACGGGATGTAGGTCCAACAACATAACTCTTGACGTCCCAACAGGTAGTATCTCCAGCAACATAACTCTTGACATCCCAACAAGTAGTATCTCGAACAACATAACTCTTAACGTTCCAACGAGATGTAGGCCCAACAATATAACTCTTGACGTCTCAACAGGTAGTATCCCCAACAACATAACTCTTGACGTCTCAAGAAGTAGTATCTCCAACAACATAACTTTTAACGTCTCAAGAAGTAGTAGTACAAGAACATCTTTCATAGCAAAAATATTTCACTTCTGCGACAATACTTGACGCATACAATGTTTGAAAACCAAGTGAAAATAAAAGGGCTATGAAACTTGAAGTAAG
>NW_013893959.1:0-364 GCF_000517525.1 Limulus polyphemus
ACTGTGGTAAGTTAACGTCATTAAACATTCTGATATTTCTATTGTGTTTATCTTTTGGACAGTATCAGTTATGTAACAAATATGCTTTATCTAGACCTTTGAAGTCAACTGTGGTAATCTGACGTACATATTGGTGTTTATCTTTTGGACAATATCAGTTATGTAACAAATACTTTATCTAGACGCTTGAAGTCAACTGTAATAATCTGACGTACATATTGGTGTTTATCTTTTAGACAATATCAGTTATGTAACAAATACACTTTATCTAGACGTTTGAAGTCAACTGTAATAATCTGACGTACATATTGGTGTTTATCTTTTAGACAATATCAGTTATGTAACAAATACACTTTATCTAGAC
>NW_013893960.1:0-266 GCF_000517525.1 Limulus polyphemus
TAACTAGTTTGTGGTATTGTTATGGATAATGTAGTAAGTAGTTTGTACTATTGTCTATAACTAGTTTGTAGTATTGTTATGGATAATGTAGTCAGTAGTTTGTACTATTGTCTATAACTAGTTTGTGGTATTGTTATGGATAACGTAGTCAGTAGTTTGTATTATTGTCTATAACTAGTTTGTGGTATTGTTATGGATAATGCAGTCAGTAGTTTGTACTATTGTCTATAACTAGTTTGTGGTATTGTTATGGATAATGTAGTCAG
>NW_013893961.1:0-286 GCF_000517525.1 Limulus polyphemus
GTAATAATATTGCAAACTGGCATGGAACTGAGTAAGTAGAATCAATAAAGTTAAACCAGTTCCTCTTCGTGTAATAATATTGCAAACTGGCATGACATCGTCAAATATCATAAACTATTCAAAACATCATCACAAAGACGGGAACTGTTCAACAAAACATCATCACAAAGACGGGAACTGTTCAACAAAACAACATCATCACAAAGACGGGAACTGTTCAACAAAACAACATCATCACAAAGACGGGAACTGTTCAACAAAACAACATCATCACAAAGACGGGAAC
>NW_013893962.1:0-265 GCF_000517525.1 Limulus polyphemus
TTATACCCCAATGATCATGCTAGTCTTGAAATATAAAACAATATTGAAACAATGTTTACTTCGGTAAATTATACCCCAATAATCATGCTAGTCTTGAAATATAAAACAATATTGAAACAATGTTTACTTCGGTAAATTATACCCCAATAATCATGCTAGTCTTGAAATATAAAACAATATTGAAACAATGTTTACTTCGGTAAATTATACCCCAATAATCATGCTAGTCTTGAAATATAAAACAATATTGAAACAATGTTTATTT
>NW_013893963.1:0-266 GCF_000517525.1 Limulus polyphemus
GTGGCAGCTTGAACAACAAAATAAACAAGAGAAATTACAACAGTTGTTGGAGGAAAAAGAAAAGACAAGAAGAGAGAGACAACAGCAGTTGCAAGAAAATCTGCAACAGTGGCAGCTCGAACAACAAAATAAACAAGAAGAGAAATTACAGCACTTGTTGGAGGAGAAAGAAAATAAACAAGAAGAACAAGAAAAGAAACAAGAAGAGAGATTACAGCAGTGGCAACTGGAACAAGAAAGGAAACAAGAAGTACAAATGGAAAACA
>NW_013893964.1:0-265 GCF_000517525.1 Limulus polyphemus
TGTGAAAAAGCTACCAACATCAGAAATGTTTTCCTGCTGTCTAGGAATGTCATGTGTGAAAGGCTACCAACATCAGAAATGTTTTCCTGCTGTCCAGGGATGTCATGTGTGAAAGGCTACCAACATTAGAAATGTCTTCCTGCTGTCCAGGAATGTCATGTGTGAAAGGGGTACCAACATCAGAAATGTTTTCCTGCTGTCCAGGAATGTCATGTGTAAAAGGCTACCAACATCAGAAATGTTTTCCTGCTGTCCAGGAATGTCA
>NW_013893965.1:0-266 GCF_000517525.1 Limulus polyphemus
AAGAATGGAAACATGAATGTGTATGTGACAGTGCTCTGTGGGAAATATTGGTGATAGCAGTAAAATGTGAATATTCTCAAGAAATGTCAGTGTATAAACTTAACTGTAAAATTATTAATGATATTTGTTTTTCTATTCCGCTTTCAAAATAATATGTTCATTGTACAAGTAGCTTTCTGGTAGATGTTCGTAACTAGACAACGGTATCTTTACACACGTTTCAGGGTTTCTTCTAGTACCTGTAGTATACAGGATATGTTCATTGT
>NW_013893966.1:0-265 GCF_000517525.1 Limulus polyphemus
CACAGATAGTGCGCTGGCTGTAAATGAATCAAATAAGCGATCATATGAATGGTGGTTTGGTAGATTTTAAATGAATCTTATAAACGAACATGTACACAGGTAGTGCGCTGACTGTAAATGAATCAAATAAGCGATCATATGAATGGTGGTTTGGTAGATTTTACACGAATCTTATAAACGAACATGTACACAGAGAGTGCGCTGGCTGTAAATGAATTAAATAAGCGATCATATGAATGGTGGTTTGGTAGATTTTAGATGAATC
>NW_013893967.1:0-265 GCF_000517525.1 Limulus polyphemus
AAAGGCCAAGTTCCAGAAACTGTTAAAAAAGAGGTTGTGCTGATTGGGTGCTATAGAGCTGAAGTCAAGCCGACTGAAAGAGTTGATGATGGTGAAGTGGAACCAAATATAGATATCAGGGCAGAACACGAGAGGGACCAGGATTTGAAGCTAATAATTGATTTTTTCAAAGCAAGTGTTTCACGCCCTGCTTGGGAGAAGGTGTCTAGTCTAAGCCCTGTGACAAAGCACTATTGGGCACAATGGGACCAGTTAAAGCTTGAAG
>NW_013893968.1:0-266 GCF_000517525.1 Limulus polyphemus
CGACTATGTATTGTTGGTATATTTTAAAGCTGTAAATGTTCATGTCAGCTAGTATTTTCTCCATGTTTACAGTGTAAAGATATAATTGTTGGTTTTTAATGTAATAGATTAGGTTAGCTATTGTCAGCGATTTCGAATATATATTGCTGGTATATTTTAAAGCTGTAAACGTTTATGTCTGCTAGTATTTTATCCATGTTTACTGTGTAAAGATATAATTGTTGGTTTTTAATGTAATAGGTTAGGTTAGCTATTGTCAGAGATTT
>NW_013893969.1:0-266 GCF_000517525.1 Limulus polyphemus
AACGTTACAGACTATCGGAGAATTTTCCACGGACCCGATCTCGACGGCGGTACCTTACGCCTCTGCGGAACGCCTCCGGGAACGCGGCCGAGGTTCCGTCGGCGATACCTCGACCGAGGTTGGCGTTCAATGCAGAGGCTTTCCCCGTATCTGAGGCGGAGACCGTACCCCGTACTTTTGAGAGGGATGACCCTAACTTTAGTTTCCCTATTATATTATGGGAACTTCTTATTACAAATTCTAATATATGGAAAATAAAAACTTCA
>NW_013893970.1:0-266 GCF_000517525.1 Limulus polyphemus
CCTGATGATGACAAAACCTTGTCGAAACGTTGTACATTTGCTGTCATGTTAAACTTATATTAAAGTTTTTCTTCATTACCCATTTAAGCCGTCTCCAGCCATCATGAGAGCTATTGTTTACTTGGTGTAATAGAATATAGAAAGTAATACAATAATGTTAACCATGAGAGCTGTTGTTTACTTGGTGTAATAGAATATAGAAAGTAGTACAATAATGTTAACCATGAGAGCTATTGTTTAGTTGGTATAATCGAATATGGAAAGTA
>NW_013893971.1:0-263 GCF_000517525.1 Limulus polyphemus
GTGTAAAATTATGGAGCGAATGATTGCATACCGTTTGAATTGGTATTGTGAAAACAAACTTTTCGTACCAGTTTCAGTCTGGTTTCCGTTGGAAGAAGTCACCGCTTGATCATTTGGTACGACTACATGAAGATGTCAACAAATCATTGTGTAACAGAGGTAAGGCAGTGTCTATATTCTTGGATATTGAACGAGCATACGATATGGTCTGGAAGGAGGGTTTGTTATATAAGCTCAATAGTTATGGTTTTGATGGCCAACTC
>NW_013893972.1:0-266 GCF_000517525.1 Limulus polyphemus
CTGCGTCAATCCCATGATACTGTAACAGGAGGACATCTCGGAGTTAAGAAACCATTGAGTCACCTACGACACAGATTTTTACTGGATAGGTATGAGACAAAATGTGGAAGAATGGTGCAGGACATGCAATACATGTAGTGCTAAAAGGGGACCCAAGCATAAGGGACGTGCGCCAATGAAGTTATATCAAGTTGGTGCACCAATGGAAAGAGTAGCCGTCGACATTGGTGGTCCTCTGCCCCAAACTCGTGCTGGAAACAAGTACA
>NW_013893973.1:0-265 GCF_000517525.1 Limulus polyphemus
GTATGTTATCCCATGTACTGGTAAAGTATGGTACAACTACCGTGTTAGTGTATGTTATCCACGTACTGTTAAAGAATGGTACAACTATCGTGTTAATGTATGTTATCCATGTCTTGTTAAAATATGGTAACCACCGTGTTAGTGTATGTTACCCATGTTTTGTTAAAGTATGGTACAACCACCGTGTTAGTGTATGTTACCCATGTACTGGTAAAGTATGGTACAACCACCGTGTTAGTGTATGTTACCCATGTACTGGTAAAGT
>NW_013893974.1:0-266 GCF_000517525.1 Limulus polyphemus
TATCACGATATTGTATACTTTCAATAAGAAGACACAAGATATAACAATACTATGTACTGTCAATAAGAAGACACAAGATTTAACGATACTTTGTACTGTCAATAAGAAGACACAAGATTCAACGATACTGTGTACTTTCAATAAGATGACACAAGATTTAACGATACTGTGTACTGTCAATAAGAAGACACAAGATTTAACGATACTGTGTACTGTACAATAAGAAGACACAATACTTAACGATAATGTGTACTGTCAGTATGAAA
>NW_013893975.1:0-314 GCF_000517525.1 Limulus polyphemus
GTTCTTATTGATAGTACACAGTATTTATAAATCTTGTGTCTTCTTATTGACAGAACACAGTATTGTTAAATCTTGTGTCTTCTTATTGACAGTACACAGTATTGTTAAATCTTGTGTCTTCTTATTGACAGTACACAGTATCGTTAAATGTTGTCTTCTTATTGACAGTACAGAGTACCGTTAAATCTTGTGTCTTCTTATTGACAGTACACAGTATCGTTAAATCTTGTGTCTTTTTATGGATAGTACACAGTATTGCTAAATCGTGTGTCTTCTTATTGAGAGTGCACAGTATCGTTAAATCTTGTGTCTTC
>NW_013893976.1:0-266 GCF_000517525.1 Limulus polyphemus
ACAGTACACATTATTGTTTAATCTATTGTCTTTTTATTCACAGGACACATTATTGTTAAATCTTGTTTCTTCTTATTGACAGTACACAGTATCGTAAAATCTTGTGTCTTTTATTGATAGTACACAGTATTGCTAAATCGTGTGTCTTCTTATTGATAGTACACAGTATTGTTAAATCTTGTGTCTTCTTATTGACAGGACTCAGTATCGTTAAATCTTGTGTCTTCTTATAGATAGTACACAGTATTTCTAAATCGTGTGTCTTC
>NW_013893977.1:0-266 GCF_000517525.1 Limulus polyphemus
CGAAAAATGGGGAAAACGCGATATTTGCAGATGGAGGAGACAATCGGGAGAAATAACCTGTCTATATCATATAATGGAGATTGTGTGGGAACTGGCAACAGGTATATCGAGTATTATGAATTAGGATAGATAAAATGGGGAATAGGGGACATCGGCATTTCGACGTGGTCAGGATTGTCAGCTGGGAGGGACATGACATAGAGATTCAGTAGGTCATCAGCTGGTGCAAAAATGCTTCTCCGAGTGGGTACAGTGGTGGCGAGAAC
>NW_013893978.1:0-266 GCF_000517525.1 Limulus polyphemus
TATATTTAACGATACTGTGTACTGTCAATAAGAAGACACAAGATTTAACGATACTGTGTACTGTCAATAAGAAGACACAATATTCAACGATAATGTGTACTGTCAATAAGAAGACACAAGATTTAACTATACTGTGTACTGTCAATAAGAAGAAACAAGATTTAAAAATACTGTGTATTCTCAATAAGAAGACACAAGATTTAACAATATTGTGTACTGTCAATAAGAAGACACAAGATTTAACGATACTGTGTACTGTCAATAAG
>NW_013893979.1:0-266 GCF_000517525.1 Limulus polyphemus
CTAAACTGTTAGTAATATAATACAGTTAAAGTGTTGGTTGTATAATACAGTTAAAGTGTTGGTTGTATAATACACTTAAACTGTTAGTAATATAGTAGAGTTAGCCGTTAGTAATAAAATACAGTTATACTGTTAGTAATATAATACAGTTAAACTGTTAGTAATATAGTACAGTTAAACTGTTAGTAATATAATACAGTTGAATTGTTAGTAATATAATACAGCTAAACTGTTAGTAATATAGTAGAGTTAGCCATTAGTAATAT
>NW_013893980.1:0-266 GCF_000517525.1 Limulus polyphemus
GGAGCTGACCAGGGACTATCTGATTTTTCAACTATCCCTTCCTTGATTAGACCATCCATGACCTTCTCTATCTCTTGTCGCTTTGCTGGAGCTATTCTCCTTGGAGGGATCTTTATTGGACAGTGATTGCCTGTGTTTATTCTGTGCTCTACCAGGTTCGTGCATCCGAGGTCATGATCTCCTTTCGAAAATACGTCAGCATAATTTGCCAAAAGTTCTTTTACCTGAAGAGCCTGTGATGATGCCAAATGGACTATGCTCTTCTT
>NW_013893981.1:0-619 GCF_000517525.1 Limulus polyphemus
ATTCACCAAATTTGGTATGTAGGTGCACTTTAACGTTGCGTAGTAATATGCAGAGTTTTGGTAACAAAAAATCGAAAAACAATCAGTAACCAAAAGCTTCACTGCAGTACACATACGTTTTCAGAAAAGCCAATAAAAGAGTAACATAAAACGACCAGAAAAGTCGCAAAATTGATAATAAAAGGCTAGAATTTTGCATGTAAATTCGCAAGCATGCAACGATGCTTACTGAAAAAATTTCGAGAAGATCCGTCCAAATGGAACAAAGTACTGGTACAAAACGCAAAACGTTCCATAACTCCTTTAAAACAAACAGTAGGAAGGTTTGTTACTGATTGTTTTTCGATTTCTTGTTACCAGAGGGTCCTAAATTGATGATTCTTCACCAAATTTGGTACAAACAGTAGGAAGGTAAAACTCTAGCATATTACTACGCAACGTTAAAGTGTACCTACATTTTAAAGGAGATATGGAAAAAAGGCTAGAATTTTGCATCTAAATTCGCAAGCATGCAAAGAACGTTACTGAAGAAATTTCGAGAAGATCCGTCCAAATGGAACGACGTACTGGTACAAAACGCAAAACCCCCATTTGAACGGGTCATCTCCAAATTTTTATG
>NW_013893982.1:0-266 GCF_000517525.1 Limulus polyphemus
ATCCCACTTTCTGACACCAATTTGTTACGTCTCCGTTTGTTAATTGATTTTCCGTAACTTCGTTCCGACGAAACTTTAACGACACAAGTCTTTACTTAATAAAACTGGTTTATTCTTTCCGAATATAACTCTGCGATACACTTAATTTCAATACTCGCGCTAAAACAACACTGTAACGAACGAACGTTAACTTCAACAATACCCTGTGACTGCAGTTCAATTACTCACTATCCACTCACACGCATTAACTTCCCCTCTTTTATATA
>NW_013893983.1:0-266 GCF_000517525.1 Limulus polyphemus
TACCATAGACTATACTTGAAACGCCGAGATGTATCAACCACCTCTACCATAGACTATACTTGAAACGTTGAGATGTATCAACCACCTCTACCATAGACTATACTTGAAACGTCCAGATATATCAACCACCTCTACCATAGACTATACTTGAAACGTCGAGATGTATCAAACCACCTCTACCATAGACTATACTTGAAACGCCGAGATGTATCAACCACCTCTACCATAGACTATACTTGAAACGTCGAGATGTATCAACCACCTCT
>NW_013893984.1:0-267 GCF_000517525.1 Limulus polyphemus
TTACTAGGCTTGTTTGTGTTAGAACACCATGACAGAAGTGTCTTGGGACCTTTATTACTGATATCTCCCACACCTCTTATATTACTAGGCCTGTTTGTGTTAGAACACCATGACAGAAGTGTCTCGGGACCTTAATTATTGATATCTCTCACACCTCTTATATTACTAGGCCTGTTTGTGTTAGAGCACTATGACAGAAGTGTCTCGGGACCTTAATTATTGATATCTCCCACACCTCTTACATTACTAGGCTTGTTTGTGTTAGAA
>NW_013893985.1:0-266 GCF_000517525.1 Limulus polyphemus
GTGTCTTCTTATAGACAGTACACTGTATAGTTAAATCTTGTGTCTTCTTATTGATATTACACAGTATTGTTAAATCTTGTGTCTTCTTATTGATAATACACAGTATTGTTAAATCTTGTGTCTTCTTATTGATAGTACACAGTATCGTTAAATCTAGTGGCTTGTTAGGGATAGTACACAGTTTTGTTATATCTTGTGTCTTCTTATTGACATTACACAGTATTGTTAAATCTTGTGTCTTCTTATTGACAGTACACAGTATTGTT
>NW_013893986.1:0-353 GCF_000517525.1 Limulus polyphemus
CGAAAAGTTGCTAAATAATAATTAAGTTTTGTTATAGACGTGTGTTTTTTTGAAAAAAGTGTTAAAAAACTAATTCCAACAATAGTAGACGTGTGTTTACCTATTTTTAACACTTTTTTCAAAAACGGTAATTAAGACTAATTCCAACAATAGTATATTTCTTTGTTTTAAAGTTGTGTTTGTTTGTTTGGAATCAAGCACAAAGCTACACAATGGGTTATCTGTGCTCTTCTCACCACAGGTATCGAAACCCGATTTGTAAAGTTGCAAGTCCGCAGACATGCCGCTGTGCCACTGTTGGTTTTTTAAAAGATAAGCACAAAGCTACACAATGGGCTACCTGTGCTTTGTCC
>NW_013893987.1:0-266 GCF_000517525.1 Limulus polyphemus
TAAGTGAGATGTCTTATTAGTCGCATTTCACAGGAATCATGGGAACAGTGATACTTTAGTAGCAACTGTGAACTACGATGACTAAATAAGTGAGATGTCTTATAAGTTGCATTTCACAGGAATCATGAGAACAGTGATACTTTAGTAGCAACTGTAAACTACGATGACTAAATAAGTGAGATGTCTTATTAGTCGCATTTCACAGGAATCATCGGAACAGTGATACTTTAGTAGCAACTGTGAACTACGATGACTAAATAAGTGAG
>NW_013893988.1:0-266 GCF_000517525.1 Limulus polyphemus
ACTAAACATTTCTAGTTGTTTTGTGGCAGAAGACGTATCGTTACTAAACATTTCTAATTGTTATATGGTAGAAGACGTATCGTTACTAAACATTTCTAGTTGTTTTACGGTAGAAGACGTATCGCTACTAAACATTTCTAGTTGTTTTACGATAGAAGACGTATCGTTACTAAACATTTCTTGTTGTTATATGGTAGAAGACGTATCGCTACTAAACATTTCTAGTTTTTATATGGTAGAAGACGTATCGTTACTAAACATTTCTA
>NW_013893989.1:0-722 GCF_000517525.1 Limulus polyphemus
AGTATCGTTAAATCTTGTGTCTTCTTTTTGACAGTACACAGTATCGTTAAATCTTGTGTCTTCTTATTGACAGGATATATTATTGTTAAATCTTGTGTTTTCTTACTGACAGTACATATTATCGTTGAATATTGTGACTTCTTATAGATACTGTGTACTGTCAACAAGAAGACACAAGATTTGTGCCCTGTCAATAAGAAGACAGAAGATTTAACATTATTGTTAAATCTTTGTCTTCTTATTGACAGGACACATTATTGTTAAATCTTGTGTTTTCTTACTAACAGTACACATTATTGTTGAATTTTGTGTCTTCTTATTGACAGTACACAGTATCATTAAATCTTGTGTCCTCTTATTGACAGGACACATTATTGTTAAATCTTTTTTTTTCTTACTGACAGTACACAGTATTGGTGTACTGCCAATAAGAAGACACAAGATTTGACGATACTTTGTACTGTCAATAAGATGACACAAGATTTAACGATACTGTGTACTGTCAATAAGAAGACACAATATTCAACGATAATTTGTACTATCAGTAAGAAAACACAAGATTTAACAATAATGTGTCCTGTCAATAAGAAGACACAAGATTTTACGATACTGTGTACTGTCAATAAGAAGACACAAGATTTAACGATACTGTGTACTGTCAATAAGAAGACATAAGATTTAAATTATCGTTTAATATTGTGTCTTCTTATTGACAGTACACA
>NW_013893990.1:0-266 GCF_000517525.1 Limulus polyphemus
CTACAAACAATGTTACAACATGTGAGACAACTTGTATGATTACATTGTTGAATTAGTGTGTTGTGACTACAAACAATGTTACAACATGTGAGACAACTTGTATGATTACATTGTTGAGTTAGTGTGTTGTGGCTACAAACAATGTTACAACATGTGAGACACTTTGTATGATTACATTATTGAGTTAATGCGTTGTGGCTACAAACAATGTTACAACATGTGAGACAACTTGTATGATTACATTGTTGAATTAGTGTGTTGTAGTT
>NW_013893991.1:0-682 GCF_000517525.1 Limulus polyphemus
ATATAAGTAACATTTCACATTTCCTCCTTTGGATATAAGTATCATTTCACATTTCTTCCTTTGGATATAAGTAACATTTTACATTTCTTCCTTTGGATATAAGTAACATTTCACATTTCCTCTATTGGATATAAGTATCATTTCACATTTCTTCCTTTGGATATAAGTAACATTTCACATTTCCTCTATTGGATATAAGTATCATTTCACATTTCCTCTATTGGATATAAGTATCATTTCACATTTCTTCCTTTGGATATAAGTAACATTTTACATTTCCTCCTTTAGATATAAGTATCATTTCACATTTCCTCTATTGGATATAAGTATCATTTCACATTTCTTCCTTTGGATATAAGTAACATTTCACATTTCCTCTATTGGATATAAGTATCATTTCACATTTCCTCCTTTGGATATAAGTATCATTTTACATTTCCTCTATTGGATATAAGTATCATTTCACAATTCCTCCTTTAGATATAAGTATCATTTCACATTTCCTCTATTGGATATAAGTATCACTTCACATTTCCTCTATTGGATATAAATATCACTTCACATTTCCTCTATTGGATATAAGTATCACTTCACATTTCCTCTATTGGATATAAGTAACATTTCACATTTCTTCCTTTGGATATAAGTATCATTTCACATTTCCTCTATTGGATATAAGTAA
>NW_013893992.1:0-296 GCF_000517525.1 Limulus polyphemus
AGAACGGACTCTTCTAATGACCTGTGAGAACAAGCCCTTATTATTTCAAGTCAATTATAGAACGGACTCTCCTAATGACCTGTGAGAACAAGCCTTTATTATTTCGAGTCTCTATTATAGAACGGACTCTCTTAATGACCTGTGAGAACAAGCCTTTATTATTCCCAGTCTCTGTTATAGAACGGACTCTCCTAATGACCTGTGAGAACAAGCCCTTATTATTTCGAGTCTCTATTACAGAACGGACTCTCTTAATGACCTGTGACAACAAGCCTTTATTATTTCCAGTCTCTATT
>NW_013893993.1:0-265 GCF_000517525.1 Limulus polyphemus
CGTGTCTGTACTTGTGTCATAGTCGTTATTACACGTGTCTGTAGTTGTGTCATAGTCGTTATTACACGTGTCTGTAGTTGTGTCATAGTGGTTATTACACGTGTCTGTAGTTGTGTCATAGTGGTTATCACTTGTGTGTGTGTAGTTGTGTCATAGTGGTTATTACATGTGTCTGTAGTTGTGTCATAGTGGTTATTACATGTGTCTGTAGTTGTGTCATAGTGGTTATTACTTGTGTCTGTAGTTGTGTCATAGTGGTTATTAC
>NW_013893994.1:0-266 GCF_000517525.1 Limulus polyphemus
CAATCCATCTGTAATAAAGAACTACCAGCAACAATCCATCTGTAGTAAAAGACCTACCAGCCACAATCCGTCTGTAATAAAAGACCTACCAGCCACTCTCTATCTATAATAAAAGACCTATCAGCCACTATCCATCTATAATAAAACACCTACCAGTCACTATCCATTTATAATAAAAGACCTACCACCCACTATCCATCTATAATAAAAGACGTACCAGGCACAATCCATCTGTAATAAAAGACCTACAACCACAATCCATTTGT
>NW_013893995.1:0-266 GCF_000517525.1 Limulus polyphemus
TGAAAAGTATGGAAATAATACTACACAGTCTGACTAACACAACAGAACACAAACACGGTATGTTTACACGTGAGCTTTCCTCTTACAAACTGAAAAGTATGGAAATAATACTACACAGTCTGACTGACACAACAGAACACAAACACTGTATGTTTACACGTAAGCTTTCCTCTTACAAACTGAAAAGTATGGAAATAATACTACACAGTCTGACTGAAACAACAGAACACAAACACGGTATGTTTACACGTGAGCTTTCCCCTTAC
>NW_013893996.1:0-973 GCF_000517525.1 Limulus polyphemus
GTCTTGTTATTATTCTGTCAAATAACTATAGCTATATTACTACCAGATAGTTAATATATTTTTGATGTGACATCTGTTACACTGCTGGTGTAGTCTTGTTATTATTGTGTCATATAACTATAGCTCTATTACTACCAGATATTTAATATATTCTTGATGTGACATCTGTTATACAGCTGGTGTAGTCTTGTTATAGTGTCAAATAACTATAGCTCTATTATTATCAGATATTTGATATATTTTTGATGTGACATCTGTTACACTGCATAATAACAAGACTACATCAATGTAACATCAAGAATATATCAAATATCTGATAGTAATAGATCTATAGTTATTTGACACAATAATAACAAGACTACATCAGCAATGTAACAGATGTTACAATGTAACATCAAGAATATATCAAATATCTGATAGTAATAGATCTATAGTTATTTGACACAATAATAACAAGACTACATCAGCAATGTAACAGATGTTACACTGTTACAATGCTGGTGTTGTCTTGTTATTATTGTGTCAAATAGCTATAGCTCTGTTACACTGCTGATGTAGTCTTGTATTGTGTCAAATAACTATAGATCTATTACTATCAGATATTTGATATATTCTTGATGTAACATCTGTTACACAGCTGGTGTGGTCTTGTTATTATAGTGTCAAATAACTATAGCTCTATCACTATCAGATATTTGATATATTCTTCATGTGACATCTGTTACACTGCTGATGTAGTCTTGTTATTACAGTGTCAAATAACTATTCTGATAGTAATAGAGCTATAGTTATTTGGCACTATAATAACAAGACTACATCAGCAGTGTAACAGGTGTCACATCAAGAATATATCAAATATCTAAGTGACATCTGTTATACTGCTGGTGTAGTCTTGTTATTATTGTGTCAAATAACTAGATCTTTTTACTATCAGATATTTGATATATTCTTGATGTGATGTCTCTTACACTGC
>NW_013893997.1:0-267 GCF_000517525.1 Limulus polyphemus
TCAAAAGACACAAGATTTAAATATACTTTATCCGGTCAATAAGAAGACACAAGATTTAACGATACTGTGTACTGCCAATAAGAAGACACAAGATTTAACGATACTGTGCACTGTCAATAAGAGAACACAAGATTTAACGGTACTGTGTACTGTCAATAAGAAGACACAAGATTTAACGATACTGTGTACTGTCAATAAGAAGACACAAGATTTAACGATACTGTGTACTGTCAATAAGAAGACACAAGATTTAACAATACTGTGTAC
>NW_013893998.1:0-265 GCF_000517525.1 Limulus polyphemus
ATACTGTGTACTGTCAATAAGAAGACCCAAGATTTAACGATACTGTGTACTGTCAATAAGAAGCCACAAGATTTAACGATACTGTGTTTTGTCAATAAGAAGACTCAAGATTTAACGATACTGTGTATTTTCAATAAGAAGACACAAGATTTAACAAAACTGTGTACTGTCAATAAGAAGACACAAGATTTAACGATACTGTGTTCTGTACAAAAAGTAGACACAAGATTTAACGATACTGTGTACTGTCAATAAGAAGACACAA
>NW_013893999.1:0-266 GCF_000517525.1 Limulus polyphemus
ATTGTGGTGTGTAGACAAGTTTACGTGATGAGCATTGTGGTGTGTTAGACACTTTTATAGGATGAGTATTGTTGTGTGTTAGACACGTTTAGAGGATGAGTATTGTGGTGTGTTAGACACATTTAGAATATAAGTATTGTGGTGTTAGCCACATTTAGTAGATGAGCATTGTGGTAGGTTAAATACATTTAGAGGATGAGTATTGTGGTGTGTTAGAAACGTTTAGAAGATGAGTATTGTGGTGTGTTAGACACATTTACGTGATG
>NW_013894000.1:0-266 GCF_000517525.1 Limulus polyphemus
AAACTGTCAGTAATCAATGTGGGCTTTTACAGTAGTTCAAACTGTCAGTAATCAATGTGAGCTTTTACAGTAGTTCAAACTGTCAATAATCAATGTGAGCTTTTACAGTAGTCCAAACTGTCAATAATCAATTTGAGCTTTTACAGTAGTCCAAACTGTCAATAATCAATTTGAGCTTTTACAGTAGTCCAAACTGTCAATAATCAATGTGAGCTTTTACAGTAGTTCAAACTGTCAATAATCAATGTGAGCTTTTACAGTAGTTC
>NW_013894001.1:0-266 GCF_000517525.1 Limulus polyphemus
ATAAGCCAGATATTTATTTTCTCCCACATAAATGTTTTATAAGCCAGATGCTTATTTTCTCCCACATAAATGTTCTATAGGCCAGATACTTATTTTCTCCCTCATAAATGTTTTATAGGCCAGATACTTATTTTCTCCCACATAAATGTTTTATAGGCCAGATACTTATTTTCTCCCTCATAAATGTTTTATAGACCAGATACATATTTTCTCTCACATAAATGTTTTATAGGCCAGATACATATTTTCTCCCACATAAATGTTCT
>NW_013894002.1:0-266 GCF_000517525.1 Limulus polyphemus
CCTGATGTAAAAGGCATGTAAACGTATTACTTTGTAGTCCTGATGTAAAAGGCATGTAAACGTATTACTTTGTAGTCCTGATGTAAAAGGCCTGTAAATATATTACTTTGTAGTCCTGATGTAAAAGGCCTGTAAATGTACTACTTTGTAGTCCTGATGTAAAAGGCCTGTAAATATATTACTTTGTAGTCCTGATGTAAAAGGCCTGTAAATGTACTACTTTGTAGTCCTGATGTAAAAGGCCTGTAAATGTATTACTTTGTAGT
>NW_013894003.1:0-265 GCF_000517525.1 Limulus polyphemus
ATAGTTCTGGAAAGTAGAGGGCGTGAGAATAGTCACGTGATCTTGATGACGCAACAGTATAATACGTCTATATTTCTAGACTTGAGTTTCCATTTTTGAGTTCACTATACTGTACATTATGTTACACCTTTCTGTTTCTCCCAAATTTAAATTGTCTTTTCATTAGTTTTTGTGTCCTTAATGAACAGGAAGGGTGTTACTGGTTAAACAATCACATGGAGAAATGAAGCAGCCAATGGTTTCGGATTATTGTTTTTGTTGCATT
>NW_013894004.1:0-753 GCF_000517525.1 Limulus polyphemus
GCCAAAGTTTTAAAACTAAAAGTTAAAAGTTCAATGAAAAAAATGAACTAAAAAGCATATTATCGAAATACTAGTCATTTATGATTTGTTGCCTGAGGAAGCATTAGAGGAATACTCTAGTGTCCCTAATAGCCAATCGGGGTTAAGGTATAAGGATAAGCTAGAGATCCAGCTAGAACTCAAAAAAATTGAGGAAGAAGAAGCTCGTGTTGAAGCTGAAATGGAAGATAAACGATTCGAGGCCGAACAAACTCGGATTGAAGCCAACTTTAATATATCGATTAAATTCAAAGTTGTTATTTTGCCGCAGTGTTGAATCTAATTTCCATTTCTTTCAGCCTAATTTTTGCCGGCTTCAATTCGACTTTATTCTTTCTCGGCTTCAATCCGAGTTTGTTCGGCCTCGAATCGTTTATCTTCCATTTCAGCTTCAACACGAGCTTCTTCTTGCTCGAGTTTGGGCAATTCCATGGTTTGGGCAACCTTCTCAAAATGTTGGAAATATTTATCAACTTCATTTTCATCGAATGGTGGTCTTGTGCTTTACTATTTAAGACACATTGTAAAGATAATGACCATTTTTCGATGCTTATGCCACTCTCTCTTTAGAAGATTGTACGAATTAAGATAAGGTTAAAGCAGCTATTTTTAAAGGATACGAATTAGTACTGGAGGCTTATCGCCAAAAGTTTAGAGGTTATCGCAAACAAGATAAACAAACTTGTATGGAATTTACCCATGAAAAAGAGGTTT
>NW_013894005.1:0-357 GCF_000517525.1 Limulus polyphemus
GAAAAATTATGTTCATCATTTCAAGAACATACATCTAATGTGAATGTTGATGACGAACAACCGTACAATAATGGCGAAATTCAACTTCATGTGTCACCAAAAGAAGCTTTGAAAATGAAAGAATTTTACCTCTTGTCGATAGTTTGTATTTGCTCCTTTTACCCATTCATGTTTGTGAATGTTTTATATAAGGTAAGTATATGCATTTGGTACTAGTTTATTTTTTCTAAGAATCCATTTAAGTTATGACCATGAAACTTGTTAATTTATGTTAATTGTAGTTTAGGGAGCCGTATTTCAAGATGGCCATGGAACCAAAACCTTATGTATAAAAACATTGATTATGGAGTTCACACC
>NW_013894006.1:0-265 GCF_000517525.1 Limulus polyphemus
CTCATAAAATAGTAACAATGTTTGGTATTGGCTAATGGTGAGATGAACAATGTTTGGTATTCGCTAATGGTTAGATTAATAATGTTTCTCATAAAATAGTAACAATGTACGGTATTGGCTAATGCTGAGATGAACAATGTTTGTTATTGGCTAATGGATAAGCGAATAGTGTTTGGTATTGACTAATGGTTAGATGATTAATGTTAGGTATTGGCTAAGGTTCAATAAACAATGGTTCGTATTTGCTATTGGATAGGCGAATAGT
>NW_013894007.1:0-261 GCF_000517525.1 Limulus polyphemus
AGATCCCAGATTAAGTGGCCAAAGTTGGTGGGATGAGCCCGAAATCTGTTCAACGGATTCTCCACAGATTGGGTTATCGTAGCAAAGCAGCTAGACGGAAGCCCTTATTAAGACCTGCCAACGTAGTCAGACGAAAGAAGTGGGCAAATGATATGATGATCAAGTCTCTGGACTTTCGGAAGACCGTATTGTTCTGAGATAAATCAAGATTCACTCAGTTTTCGGACAGTGGAAGGATATGGGTCTGGAGAACGCCTCACC
>NW_013894008.1:0-265 GCF_000517525.1 Limulus polyphemus
CAAATCTGTTGAGCAGCCTTCCTCTCTCCGATGCATCCATAGTACGCCATGCTGAACCCAACTTAAATGCTTCTTTAGCTGCATGCACTGCCTTGTCAATATCTGCCTATAAAACAAATAAATTTTTATGAAGTGTTTATAGATCACATAAATTTAAAAACTGAGTCCATATACTTATGAAAAAAGGGGCGGGGAATAGACACACACATATATAGTTTATATAGGATCATGTTTCCATTTTTAACTTATTGGTTTAGTGATGTAC
>NW_013894009.1:0-265 GCF_000517525.1 Limulus polyphemus
TAAAGATGAGTATGTTGGATATAAATTCTGTAACTATAGTTACACCTAGGTGTTCGTGGAATAGTTGTGCCAAGGAAGGCAAAAGATTAATATGGTGGTTATAAATTCTGTAACTAGAGTTACACCTAGGTGTTCTTGGATTATTTGGACCAAGTAAGGCTAAAGATGAGTATGGTGGTTATAAATTCGGTAATAATGGTTACACGTAGGTATTTATGGAGTAGATGTACCAAGTAAGGCTAAAGATGAGTATGGTGGTTATAAA
>NW_013894010.1:0-261 GCF_000517525.1 Limulus polyphemus
AGGGCTATCTGCTGTGTACACCGAGGAGAATCGCTGTAACAGTACATAAAGAGAGTGTATGTGTTTTCTTATAGCAAAGCCACATAGGGCTATCTGCTGTGTACACCGAGGGGAATCGCTGTAACAGTACATAAAGAGAGTGTATGTGTTTTCTTATAGCAAAGCCACATCGGGCTATCTGCTGTGTACACCGAGGGGAATCGCTGTAACAGTACATAAAGAGAGAGTGTATGTGTTTTCTTATAGAAAAGCCACATCGGG
>NW_013894011.1:0-265 GCF_000517525.1 Limulus polyphemus
AAAAAGAGTTTCTCCCTTTACTCCAATTGATCCTAAACTTAACAGAGAATATTAATGGTTATATTACTTTTTGTAGCATATGATAAATAGATGAAGCAAAATGTATAACAGAACTGTTACTCCATTAGTGAATGTCTCGTTGGTTTTATTTTACTTTTATAAGCGTTGATAACAATCTTTATGGAAACATTAATATTGTTGTTTAAAAGTTTTTTGTTTTGAGTTTTGCGCAAAGCCACACAAGTGGGCTGTCTGCGCTAGCCTT
>NW_013894012.1:0-265 GCF_000517525.1 Limulus polyphemus
AAATGTCAGAGAAAGAAGGTATTATTGTTCCTTTATATAAACGTAGAAATCGTAAAAGAATTCATGATATCGAACATGGATGTCAAAATATCAAAAGTATGTATTTTATACACTCCAGATAAGAATATTTGTACGTAATGTAAACTCTTGATATTCCTCTTTAGCGTTTTTTTAAGAACAACAAAACCAGAAAGAAATCTACAGGTTTATTGTGTATACTTTTTTACATATTCTTCCCAAGGAAATATACTACGTCAGCTTTTAA
>NW_013894013.1:0-265 GCF_000517525.1 Limulus polyphemus
CACCTGGAAAAAAGTTAAGCACCCCCGTGTTTTTTTCAGATTCAGATTCGACGTTCTTGTGACTGATTATAAATTACCATTCAATCTAAACGTGTTTATCAAATGAAATTATGCATTATTGGGCACAAGAAAATAAGATTATCACCGTAAAATAACAATTTTAACTTTAAATATCATGACATCAAAATATGGACAGTTTTCTACGCTTAAAATTATCTTTAATAAGTATTGTCAGTGAAAGCTCAAAACGTTATTGAATTGTCAA
>NW_013894014.1:0-265 GCF_000517525.1 Limulus polyphemus
CCACCTGGCCATGCCGGGCCTCTCAGTTTCCTGCACACACATATATTAATTCTATAGGCAACAACTACGGTAAGAAACCGTTATTTTTGTTTCTTGTGTTATTCATATTCTTGTGTAATAAACAAACCATCGTGTATAGACGCGTAAGTTGTAACTGTATTAACGGACAGATTTTTTCATAAAATCATTATAATGGCGATGTATTTCCAGATGTATAAAACATGGAAACTTATATAATCTGTTCAGTAAAGGGCACTTGTTGAAG
>NW_013894015.1:0-265 GCF_000517525.1 Limulus polyphemus
CCTTCTTGTCTATCAATTTAAATTTATGGACGGCTAGCGCAAATAAGTCTTTTGTAGCTTTGCGCGAATATTCGAAATAATCAATCCTTTTGTGACCAAGCTGTAAAAATAGTCACTAAAATTAATTGTTTTTCATTGCAATTTTAATGGGTTTGCCCCCCCCCAGTGGCACAGCGGTATGCCTGCGGACTTACAACGCTAGAAACCGGGTTTCGATACCGGTGGTGGGTAGAGCACAGATAGCCCATTATGTAGCTTTGTGTTT
>NW_013894016.1:0-265 GCF_000517525.1 Limulus polyphemus
CAACAATATTTACAACATATCTATATGTGTTTCCTTAAGTGCGAGTGGATTAAATAGGACCCAATAGCTAGTATCGTTCTATGACCCACTGTTGACTTTAGTCTGCAGCCATTGTGTTAATCAACTAATATATTTACAACATATCTACATGTGTTTCCTTAAGTCCGAGTGGATTAAATAGGACCCAATAACAATTATCGTTCTATGACCCACTGTTGACTTTAATCTGCAGCCATTGTGTTAATTAACTCATATATTTTCTCAA
>NW_013894017.1:0-265 GCF_000517525.1 Limulus polyphemus
AACTTGATAGCTCTCGTGGACACGTTCTTGTCTGTTTAAAATAGATGAGAATTTACCGGGAAGAAATAAAACTTCTTCACTTCCAAGTTGTAGAAAAATGGTTTAGAGAGAGAAACCTTCGAGACGATTGTTGCTTGTAACTTTCTTTAAAGTTATTGTACAAACTTTTCGTTTTCAACTTCTTCCTGATTGGATGAAATACTCGATGATCTAACAATGGCAATATTACCAATACAACTAGATTACATATCAATAAGGTAGTTTT
>NW_013894018.1:0-473 GCF_000517525.1 Limulus polyphemus
CCTAAGTGTTTATGGAGAAATTGTTCCAAGTAAGGCTAAACATGAGTATGGTGGTTATAAAATCGGAAACTAGAGTTACACCTAGGTGTTGATGGAGTAGTTGTACCAAGTAAGGCTAAAGATGAGTATGGTGCTTATAAATTCGGTAACTAGAGTTACACCTAGGTGTTCATGGAGTAGTTGTACCAAGTCAAGGCTAAAGATACTCATTCGGTAACTAGAGTTACACCTAGGTGTTCGTGGAGTTGTTGTACCAAGTAAGGCTAACGATGAGTATGGTGGTTATAAATTAGGTAACTAGAGTTACACCTAGGTATTCGTGGAGTTGTTGTACCAAATAACGCTATAGATGAGTATGGTGGTTACAAATTCGGTAACTAGAGTTACACCTAGGTTTTCGTAGAGTTGTTGTACCAAGTAAGGCTAAAGATGAGTATAGTGGTTATAAATTCTATAACTAGAGTTACCCCTAT
>NW_013894019.1:0-264 GCF_000517525.1 Limulus polyphemus
TTAATTTGGTTTGTCTTTATCTGTATAGTTAGCTTGCTTTCGTATTAATTTGGTTTGTCTTTATCTGTATAGTTAGCTTGCTTTCGTATTAATTTGGTTTGTATTTATCTGTATAGTTAGCTTGCTTTCGTATTAATTTGGTTTGTCTTTGTCTGTATAGTTAGCTTGCTTTCGTATTAATTTGGTTTGTCTTTATCTGTATAGTTGGCTTGCTTTCGTATTAATTTGGTTTATCTTTATCTGTATAGTTAGCTTGCTTTCGTG
>NW_013894020.1:0-264 GCF_000517525.1 Limulus polyphemus
GGCCAAAGATCCACCTGAGTGGAGTGTATACACAAAGCAACATCCCTTACAACAATTGGGAGTTCCTGGGCAAAGATCCACCTGAGTGGAGTGTATACACAAAGCAACATCCCTTAAAACAATAATGAGTTCCTTGCCCAATATCCACCTGAGTGGAGTGTATACACAAAGCAACATCCCTTACAACAATTGGGAGTTCTTGGCCCAATATCCACCTGAGTGGAGTGTATACACAAAGCAACATCCTTTACAACAACTGAGAGT
>NW_013894021.1:0-265 GCF_000517525.1 Limulus polyphemus
GTAAGTAGTAGAAATTATAAGTTAAACAAAAATAAATGCAAGAAGTATTAGGTATAAATTAAATGAAATTAATGGTAAAAAATTGTGTAGTGAAATAAACATATGGATGTGATTTTCTTTGATGAAGAAAAGATAAATTGCCTAAATATCGATAAACCACGTCTTTTGTAATGAAGTAATAACTTCCGTAACTGGGTACAAATATCAAATATACACCTGAAAAAAGTTAAGCACCCCCGTGTTTTTTTCAAGTGATTCAGATTCG
>NW_013894022.1:0-265 GCF_000517525.1 Limulus polyphemus
ATTTTTCTATTCATATTTATTGTATTTATCGTAATGCTACTTCTGTAACATCTTTAATGTATTTTGTGTAAGAATGATATAGCACGTTTTTCTTTGGTATTTACTGTTATTAGTGTATTTATAGCTTAATCCTAGTATCTTGACTTAGAAAATTTCCTACTGCAAACTATATCTTTTTCATTCTTCTTTAAATTCACGCGTTTTGTCTCTCCCTTCACTATGTTTTGAACACTATTTATATAAGCTATTTAGTACATCACCATTT
>NW_013894023.1:0-263 GCF_000517525.1 Limulus polyphemus
CAAACAAGTCAAAGAGATGGTTATAATATTACAAACAAGTCAAAGAGATGGTTATAATATTACAAACAAGTCAAAGAGATGGTTATAATATTACAAACAAGTCAAAGAGATGGTTATAATATTACAAACAAGTCAAAGAGATGGTTATAATATTACAAACAAGTCAAAGAGATGGTTATAATGTTAAAACAAGTCAAAGAGATGGTTATAATGTTAAAACAAGTCAAAGAGATGGTTATAATGTTAAAACAAGTCAAAGAGAT
>NW_013894024.1:0-326 GCF_000517525.1 Limulus polyphemus
AACTTTCAGCCTTTTGTAAAGATCCCTTCTCTCCCTTTCGCTCATAACTTTCAGTCTTGTGTAATGATCTGTCCTCTCCCTTTTACTCATAACTTTCAGCCTTGTGTAAAGATCTCTCCTCTCCCTTTTACTCATAAATTTCAGTCTTGCGTAAAGTCTCTCCTCTTCGTTTTACTCATAACGTTCAGCATTGTGTAAAGATTTTTCCGTTTTATTCATAAATTTCAGCCTTGTATAAAGATCTCTCCTCTTCATTTTACTCATAACTTTCAGCATTGTGTAAAGATCTTTCCTCTACCTTTTTTTCATAACTTTCAGTCTTGTGT
>NW_013894025.1:0-265 GCF_000517525.1 Limulus polyphemus
AGCTTTTATGTAGTTATATCATTGGTGAGCATTACAAGTAAACAGGTAGTGCTAACTTGTATGTGTTTAAATCATTGGAGAACATTACAAGCAAACAGGTAATGCCAGCTTGTATGTGTTTAAATCATTGGAGAACATTACAAATAAACAGGTAATGCCAGTTTGTATGTAGTTGTATCATTGGAGAACATTACAAGTAAACAGGTAATGCCAGCTTGTATGTAGTTATATCATTGGAGAACATTACAAATAAACAGGTAATGCC
>NW_013894026.1:0-265 GCF_000517525.1 Limulus polyphemus
TTTTTTTAAAAGCAAGACTTGAAAAATACAACTCACTCTATATTTGCAGACTATGCTCAGAGTCAACTTAACATGCTTAGTCAAGGCTGTTGCGAAATAGTGCAAGTTCAGATTCGGTTTAACCATACATACACTATCAGAGCTTTACTGGATTAGAAAATTGTATTGATGACACCCCTAACGGTGAGCAAAGAAATGTTTATCCCCCCCCCCATTCTTTGCCGAAGTGCTTTATAGTACTGTTATGTCTCTGATCGTTAGTTAA
>NW_013894027.1:0-264 GCF_000517525.1 Limulus polyphemus
GTGTTCGTATAAAATGCTTATTTACAACAATGCAATCCGTGTTCGTACAGAACGTTTATTTACAACAATGCAATCCGTGTTCGTATAAAACGCTTATTTACAACAATGCAATTCGTGTTCGTATAAAACGCTTATTTACAACAATGCAATCCGTGTTCGTATAAAATGCTTATTTACAACAATGCAATCCGTGTTCGTACAGAACGTTTATTTACAACAATGCAATCCGTGTTCGTATAAAACGCTTATTTACAACAATGCAAT
>NW_013894028.1:0-265 GCF_000517525.1 Limulus polyphemus
GTAATACAACTGGTGCTTTAGGTTTAGACAGTGGTTGGTAATACAACTGGTGTTGTAGGTTTAGACAGTGGCTGGTGATACAACTGGTGTTGTAGGTTTAGACAGTGGTTGATGATACAACTGGTGTTTTAGGTTTAGACAGTGGTTGATGATACAACTGGTGTTGTAGGACTAGACAGTGGCTGGTAATACAACTGGTGTTGTAGGATTAGACAGTTGCTGGTAATACAACTGGTGTTGTAGGTTTAGACAGTGGTTGGTAATA
>NW_013894029.1:0-264 GCF_000517525.1 Limulus polyphemus
AAGTCTAACACGTGTAAAAAGTCCATATAAACGTGGTAACTGTACAAGAATGAACAAGATCATAAGCCTAACACGAATACAAAGTCCATATAAACGTGGTAACTGTACGAGAATGAACAACATCATAAGCCTAACACGAATACAAAGTCCATATAAACGTGGTAACTGTACGAGAATGAACACGAATACAAAGTCCATATAAACGTGGTAACTGTACGAGAATGAACAACATCATAAGTCTAACACGTATACAAAATCCATATA
>NW_013894030.1:0-266 GCF_000517525.1 Limulus polyphemus
AAGCCTTCCTTACATTCTTACCCCACATCTAACGTTAGAATGTTTTCTACTTTTCACCAGGTAACTCATAAGATGGTGTAATAAGCCTTCCTTACATTCTTACCCCACATCTAACGTTAGAATGTTTCTACTTTTCACCAGTTAACTCATAACATGGTGTGATCAGCCTCCCTTACTTTCTTGTCATACATCTAACGTTAGAATGTTTTCTACTTTCCACCAGGTTACTCATAAGATGGTGTAACAAGCCTTCCTTACATTCTTGT
>NW_013894031.1:0-264 GCF_000517525.1 Limulus polyphemus
TGACAGGTACAGCACATAATGGTGCCTATCGCTGGCCAATATGACAGGTACAGCACACATGGGTGCCTATCGCTAGCCGATATGACAGGTACAGCACATAATGGTGCCTATCGCTGGCCAATATGACAGGTACAGCACACATGGGTGCCTATCGCTAGCCAATATGACAGGTACAGCACACATGGGTGCCTATTGCTGACTAACATGACAGGTACAGCACATAATGGTGCCTATCGCTGGCCAATATGACAGGTACAGCACACA
>NW_013894032.1:0-546 GCF_000517525.1 Limulus polyphemus
CTTATTTAGTTATTGGACTTCGGTTACATGTTGATCTAAAGATAACGAGTATTTTATTTCGAAACTAAGTTCTATTCATATTAATAAAATATCATACATAGAATCATTTTGGCACTAACGCAGCAAATCAGGTGAAAATATAGAAGACAAAAGGAAACAAACAAACAATGTTTAAGTAGATTTATGATAGAAATTTAAATAAATTATGGATTTTGAAAACTTAAAAATATGTGGATGTATGTTTGACCAAATATATCTCAAAGCAAGTATGTAAAGAGGAATCTTTTTTTTTTTGGTCTCTGATCTGGCTATTTAACTTACCTAATACCTGAATCCTAACTGAGCTAGCTGCCCTCATCTAGTCAATAGTTTAAAATTAGAAGCAAAGACGAATTGTTCTGTTACCAAATATTTGTTTGATTTTTTAACCGATTAACGGAATTAACTGTCACTTTTATAACGCAACAGAGCACAGATAGATATTGTGTAGCTCTGTACTAAGAAGCCCAACAATAAGTTAAATTTAGAATGTTGGCCGTATAGAAA
>NW_013894033.1:0-397 GCF_000517525.1 Limulus polyphemus
AACCCCAACAACAAAAATGTAAAACATGCTCAGTGAAGACACAGATCATGAAATATCAGCTTTAAGATAAAACTATATTAACAACCCCAACAACAAAAATGTAAAACATGCTCAGTGAAGACAAAGATCAAGAAATACCAGCTTTAAGATAAAACTATATTAACAACCCCAACAACAAATATTCTTTTTTTTTATCAGTTACTCATCGAAATTAAATATTCTTTGGAATTTAGAGACAAAACAGAAACCTAACTGTTCAACGTGTTATTTAGAGACAAAACAAAAACCTAACTGTTCAACGTGTTATTTAGAGACAAAACAGAAACCTAACTGTTCAACGTGTTATTTAGAGACAATACAGAAACCTAACTGTTCAACGTGTTATTTAGAGACAAAA
>NW_013894034.1:0-265 GCF_000517525.1 Limulus polyphemus
CTTAACAATGTCATAATTCTTGAAATACTTTTGCTTTTCATCTTCATAATTCTTGATATACTGTTCCTTTCCTCACTACATCTTCATAATGTTTGACATACTGTTCCTTTCCTCATTACATCTTTATAATGTTTGACATACTGTTCCTTTCCTCACTACATCTTCCTAATGCCTGACGTACTGTTCCTTTCCTCACTACATCTTCATAATGTTTCACATACTGTTCCTTTCCTCATTACGTTTTTATCATGTTTGATGTACTGTT
>NW_013894035.1:0-266 GCF_000517525.1 Limulus polyphemus
GCAAGGGATATGTATGAAGTAAAGTTTATTAAGGACAATAATTGCAAGGTGGCTATTTACAAACAGAGGGCGTATGTAGAGCTGTATGAGAAGTTGGGAAGAAGAGAGGGAGAAAAGTTTGTATAGTCAAGCCAGGGAAAGGAGAGCAAGGGATATGTATGAAGTAAAGTTTATTAAGGACAATAATTGCAAGGTGATTATTTACAAACAGAGGGCGTATGTAGAGCTGTATGAGAAGTTGGGGAGAAGAGAGGGAGAAAAGTTTG
>NW_013894036.1:0-263 GCF_000517525.1 Limulus polyphemus
TATCGTTAAATCTTGTGTCTTTTTATTGATAGTACACAGTATTTTTAAATCGTGTGTCTTCTTATTGACAGTACACAGTTTTGTTAAATCTTGTGTTTTCTTATTGTAAAGTACACAGTATCGTTAAATCTTGTGTCTTCTTATTGACTAGTACACAGTATCGTTAAATCTTGTGTCTTCTTATTGACAGTACACAGTATCGTTAAATCTTGTTTCTTCTTATTGACAGTACACAGTATCGTTAAATCTTGTGTCTTCTTATT
>NW_013894037.1:0-265 GCF_000517525.1 Limulus polyphemus
AATATTTAACGATACTATGTACTGTCAATAAGAAGACACAAGATTTAACGATACTGTGTACTATCAATAAGAAAACACAAGATTTAACGATACTGTGTACTATCAATAAGAAGACACAAGATTTAATGATACTGTGTACTGTCAGTAAGAAAACACAAGATTTAACAATAATGTGTACTGTCAATAAGAAAACACAATATTCAACGATAATGTGTACTGTCAGTAAGAAAACACAAGATTTAACAACAATGTGTCCTGTCAATAA
>NW_013894038.1:0-264 GCF_000517525.1 Limulus polyphemus
GACGTCAGTTTTGATTGTGTTGACGTAATTTCGTCTGCTTGAGCTTCCGATATTACACTTCTAGTTGATGTTGGAATAGACTCACTGAAAGTTGTTTCTTGTGTTTGAGATTCCGATGAACCACTAGTTTCTGACGTCGATACGGATCTAGTTGAAGTTGATTCTTTTGCTTGAGATTCCGAGGTTAATATAGATTTAGTTGTGGTAGCTTCTTGTGGTTGCACTTCTGACGATCCACTTGAGTTGACGTTAATTTTGACTGTG
>NW_013894039.1:0-262 GCF_000517525.1 Limulus polyphemus
AACGTATAGTAGGATAGTTCTTTGGTATACAGTATATAATGTATAGTAGGATTAGTTCTTTGGTATTCAGTATCTAATGTATAGTAGAATTAGTTCTTTGGTATACAGTATATAATGATTAGTTGTTTGAGCTCAGATTATATTGGGTAAGTCCGTTAAATACAGTCCAGAAGTAGAATCTTCTACTTGATACATCCTAGCTCAGATTATATTGGGTAAGGCAGAAGTCCGTTAAATACGGCTCAGAGGTAGAATCTTATAC
>NW_013894040.1:0-265 GCF_000517525.1 Limulus polyphemus
AGACGCACTCAACGATATCAAACACCAGAAGAACGATTCTAATTGAATTTCAAATAGAACATTAGGGACAGCCTTTGTCACACTAAATTCTTTTAGTATTGGATGGGAAATTTGAAGATTTAGAAAAGGCATGAGGTTATTTATCTTTACAAACAATTGTGTGTTCTACATGATTCTCAACATCACCCTGATTTTGCAAATTTCCAATTTCGTGTTTTATTCTCATGAGTTAATTATATCTTATGTGTGTTTCTCCAGTCATAGT
>NW_013894041.1:0-265 GCF_000517525.1 Limulus polyphemus
ATATGGAGATTCTCATACTCTATCAATTGTGGAGATTCTCTTACTCTATCAGATATGGAGATTCTCATACTCTATCAATTGTGGAGATTCTCTTACTCTATCAATTGTGGAGATTCTCTTACTCTATCAATTGTGGAGATTCTCTTACTCTATCAGATATGGAGACTCCCATACTCTATCAATTGTGGAGATTCTCTTACTCTATCAATTGTGGAGATTCTCTTACTCTATCAGATATGGAGATTCTCTTACTGTATCAAATGTG
>NW_013894042.1:0-263 GCF_000517525.1 Limulus polyphemus
CAAAGAGATGACCTAGTTCATAAAGCTGTGCAAAGAGATTACCTAGTCCATAAAGCTGTGCAAAGAGATTACCTAGTCCATAAAGCTGTGCAAAGAGATTACCTAGTCCATAAAGCTATGCAAAGAGATGACCTAGTCCATACAGCTGTGCAAAGAGATGACCTAGTCCATACAGCTGTGCAAAGAGATGACCTAGTCCATAAAGCTGTGCAAAGAGATGACCTAGTCCATAAAGCTGTGCAAAGAGATGACCTAGTCCATAC
>NW_013894043.1:0-265 GCF_000517525.1 Limulus polyphemus
ATACCAATGTCAAAGACCAACATTAAACAACAATAGATATTAACAACATTTAAACAGGTAGTAACATACCAGTGTCAAAGAAAAACATTAAACAACAGTAGATATTAAAGACATTCAAACAGGTAGAAACATACAAATGTTAAAGACCAACATTAAACAACTGTATATATTAACGACATTTAAACAGGTAGTAACATACCAATGTCAAAAACCAACATTAAACAACAGTAGATATTAACGACATTCAAAAAGGTAGTAACATACC
>NW_013894044.1:0-266 GCF_000517525.1 Limulus polyphemus
AGTATGTGAGTCATAATCATTACTCTACTGAAAGAATTAAACATGGCATATGAAATAGCAGCATCAAGATAAAAATTTTAACCTTTTATGTATATTAGTATCAACAGAACATTAATAATTGGATATTTTTTCAAAGACAGTTATACATGTTAGTTCAAATTTATGACAGAAAACAATATCTTCTATAAAGATGAAATTACCAAATGTACAGATTGTATGAAATAATAATTATGCAATATATATATATATATATATATATATATATA
>NW_013894045.1:0-265 GCF_000517525.1 Limulus polyphemus
TGACATGAACATTCTTAAATGGTAATAGTTTGTTTTGTTGAATTTCTCGCAAAGCTACTCGAGGGCTGTTTGCCTTTACCTTGTAACAGATAAATTAGAGCGAAGCAGTGCTATCCATCTTTATTTTATTAGTGATAGACTAGAGCGAAGCAGTGCTATCCATCTTTACCTTATAAGAGATAAATTAGAGCGAAGCAGTGCTATCCATCTTTACCTTATAAGAGATAAATTAAAGGGAAGCGAGTTGCTATCCATCTTACCTGTA
>NW_013894046.1:0-265 GCF_000517525.1 Limulus polyphemus
GACTGCTTGTACAAGTGGTTGTGGGACTGCTAGTACAAGTAGTTGTGGGACTGCTAGTACAAGTAGTTGTGGGACTGCTAGTACAAGTAGTTGTGGGACTGCTAGTGCAAGTAGTTGTAGGACTGCTAGTACAAGTAGTTGTAGGACTGCGAGTACAAGTAGTTGTAGGACTGCTAGTACAAGTAGTTGTGGGACTGCTAGTGCAAGTAGTTGTAGGACTGCTAGTACAAGTAGTTGTAGGACTGCGAGTACAAGTAGTTGTAGG
>NW_013894047.1:0-264 GCF_000517525.1 Limulus polyphemus
GATGTGACTACATGGGATTATAGTTATAGAAGTGTGTTAGATGTGACAGTATGGGATTATAGTTATAGAAGTGTGTTAGATGTGAATACATGGGATTATAGTTATAGAAGTGTGTTAGATGTGACTACATGGAATTATAATTACAGAGATGTGTTAGATTTGACTATCGGGATTATAGTTATACAAGTGTGTTAGATGTGACTACATGGGATTATAATTATAGAAGTGTGTTAGATGTGACTACATGGGATTATAGTTATAGAG
>NW_013894048.1:0-266 GCF_000517525.1 Limulus polyphemus
ATTTTTATTTGAATATCTGCATTTATATAGTTTATCAATAATATTTTAATTTGCCGTCAATATCTTTATTCAATAAAACACCCAGCTTATAGATGCTTTAAAAAATTGAATAAACTTCGCTAAATGCCTTTTGTGGAATGTTTTGTTTAATATCTGAAAAAAAAAATTATTCGAAAACGTAATAATTTTATATTATAGCACCAATAGATGGAGGACACGTCAATTTTGATATATGCCCATCTAAACTAGAAATACAGAAAGAAAGG
>NW_013894049.1:0-265 GCF_000517525.1 Limulus polyphemus
TATTAGGTTTTCTAAGGATCACCACTATTTCTATTGGCTGAAAGGAAAAATATTATTTGTTTTCCTAAGGATCACCACTATTACTATTGACTGAAAGGAAAAACATTATTAGGTTTTCTAAGGATCATCACTATTACTATTGGCTGAAAGGAAAAACATTATTAGGTTTTCTAAGGATCTCCACTATTACTATTGGCTGAAAGGAAAAACATTATTAGGTTTTCTAAGGATCACCACTATTACTATTGGCTGAAAGGAAAAATAT
>NW_013894050.1:0-264 GCF_000517525.1 Limulus polyphemus
GTTGATACTTGATCATGGAGACAAACAATAACAGTTGAATGTGAATGAAACCGTTGGTACTTGATCATGGAGATAAACAATAACAGTTGAATGTGGATGAAACCGCTGATACTTGATCATGGAGATAAACAATAACAGTTGAATGTGGATGAAACCGTTGATACTTGATCATGGAGACAAACAATAACAGTTGAATGTGGATGAAACCGTTGATACTTGATCATGGAGATAAACAATAACAATTGAATGTGGATGAAACCGTTG
>NW_013894051.1:0-265 GCF_000517525.1 Limulus polyphemus
CATCATCCAACTTTCAACCATCTTGCTCCAATATCCCTAACAGTTTTTGTTTTAATTACTACATTCTTACTCGCTATTTTGTTTCTGCCGAACTGATATTAGTTGTAACGACTACTTATTTTGCTTCCCAAACTGATATTAGTTGTAACGATTACTTACTTTGTTTGCCTAACTGATATTAGTTGTAACGATTACTTACTTTGTTTGCCGAGCTGAAATTAGTTGTAACGATTACTTACTATGTTGGCCCAGCTGATATTAGTTG
>NW_013894052.1:0-266 GCF_000517525.1 Limulus polyphemus
TTATCAATGTCAACAAAATCTAGAGGAAGAAAGACCAAAATTCCGTTATAACAGTCGACCAAATATACTTGAAAACTGATTAAAACGACCCATATCAATGTCAACAAAATCTAGTGGAAATAAAACTAAAAGACCTTTATAACAGTCGACAAAATATAGTTTAAGAAGGATTAAAAACACCATTATGAAAGTCATTAAAATATAGTGTAAGAAAGACTAAAAATACCGCTATCATAGTCGAAAATATCTAGTCTAAGAAGGCCTAA
>NW_013894053.1:0-264 GCF_000517525.1 Limulus polyphemus
CGTTAAATCTTGTGTCTTCTTATTGACAGTACACAGTATCGTTAAATCTTGTGTCTTCTTATTGAAAGTACACAGTATCGTTAAATCTTGTGTCTTCTTATTGACAGTACTCAGTATAGTTAAATCTTGTGTCTTCTTATTGACAGTGCACAGTATACGTTAAATCTTGTGTCTTTTATTGACAGTACTTAGTATCGTTAAAATCTTCTGTCTTCTTATTGACAGGACACAATATTGTTAAATCTTGTGTTTTCTTACTGACAG
>NW_013894054.1:0-263 GCF_000517525.1 Limulus polyphemus
CAAAATATTTAAAAAATACTGTGTACTGTCAATAAGAAGACAAAAGATTTAACATATCTGTATAGTGTCAATAAGAAACCAAAGGAGTTAACGATATTGTGTACTATCACTGGCAAGCCACACGATTTAACGATACTGTGTACTATCAATAAGAAGACACAATATTTAACAATACTGTGTACTGTATATAACAAGCAACAACATTTAACAATACTATGTACTATCACTGACAAACCACACGATTTTTACGGATACTGTGTACT
>NW_013894055.1:0-265 GCF_000517525.1 Limulus polyphemus
AGAAAATATATTACGAAGATAAACTGATTTTCTAGCTTTGTTTGAGTTGGCCCCCCAGTGGCACAGAAGTATGTCTTCGGACTTACAACCCTAGAAACCGGGTTTCGATACGCGTGGTGGGCAGAGCACGTATAGCCCGTTGTGTGGCTTTTTGCTTAATTACAAACAAGTAAACAAATTGACTGAGTTGAAGAAAGAGACTAAACACGAGCTTCCTTGATGTCTTATCGAGGGTTGACGATGAGCTAGTTAATTTCGAGTTGAC
>NW_013894056.1:0-266 GCF_000517525.1 Limulus polyphemus
TCATGTTACAATTTGAAATCATTCTAGAAAGAAAAAAAGGGGTAATTTAGGTTTATTTTGATTTTTTGATTTTTTTTGGTGGTTACGAGGTTGGTCGAATTGACTGATCCCATTTTAAGATAGGATAGAGAAAATAACAGATAAACTATAAAGTTTTACTGAAAAAAAAAACGTTTGAAATGCATTTAGGCGGTTTTAGGGATTGCACCAAGGAAATTTGAGATTTTTTAGATGAGGAAAAATATTTTTTATTTTAGCATGAATAC
>NW_013894057.1:0-263 GCF_000517525.1 Limulus polyphemus
TTTCGATTTTTTGTTACCAGAGGGTCCTAAATTGATGATTCTTCACCAAATTTGGTATGTAGGTACACTTTAACGTTGCGTAGTAATATGCAGAGTTTTACCTTCCTACTGTTTGTTTTAAAGGAGTTATAAAAGGTTTTGCGTTTTGTACCAGTACGTCGTTCCATTTGGACGGATCATCTCCAAATTTTGTCTGAACGTTCGTTGCATACTTGCGTATTTTTATTCAAAATTCTAGCCTTCTATTGTCATTTTTTGCGTAC
>NW_013894058.1:0-265 GCF_000517525.1 Limulus polyphemus
CGTTCAGTATAACATCCTAGTTAAAAAATGTGACTGAATGATTTTAGTTGTCTTTTACTGACCACAGCGAACTTATACAGTATGTAAATAATATGTTCTGATGTTACTAATATATAAATATGTTCTGATGTTACTAATATATAAATAATATGTTCTGATGTTACTAATATATAAATAATATGTTCTGATGTTACTAATATATAAAGAATATGTTCTGATGTTACTAATATATAAATAATATGTTCTGATGTTATAATATATAAAT
>NW_013894059.1:0-266 GCF_000517525.1 Limulus polyphemus
ATGCAAGTAAATATTCCAAGAGTTTCAAAATCCTCTCAAAAATCATGCAAGTAAATATTCCACAAATTTCAAAATCCTCTCAAAAATCATACAAGTAAATATTCCACAAGTTTCAAAATCCTCTCAAAAATCATACAAGTAAATATTCCACAAATTTCAAAATCCTCTCGAAAATCATACAAGTAAATATTCCACAAATTTCAAAATCCTCTCAAAAATCATACAAGTAAATATTCCACAAATTTCAAAATCCTCTCAAAAATCAT
>NW_013894060.1:0-265 GCF_000517525.1 Limulus polyphemus
TAGAGAAAAAAGAAAAGAAACAAGAAGAACGAGAAAATAAACAAGAAAAGAAACAAGAAGCACGAGAAGAGAAATTACAACAGTTGTTAGAGGAAAAAGAAAGGAACAAGAAGAACGAGAAATTAAACAAGAAGAGTAATTACGGCAGTTGTTAGAGGAAAAAGAAACAAGAAGAACGAGAAATTAAACAAGAAGATAGATTACAGCAGTTGTTAGAGGAAAAAGAAAGAAACAAGAAGAACGAGAAAAGAAACAAGAAGAAAGA
>NW_013894061.1:0-264 GCF_000517525.1 Limulus polyphemus
ACCTGTTTAATGGATGTTTGCCAGCTAAAGCACAGTCTTTCTTTACATAGAAAGTTTCAAAATAAATTTTTGATGAAAACTGTTTTATAATGTAATGCAAGAAGGACAAAAATGGATTGCATTATATTCTCGTAAAGAGATTTTTATTAAGTGTTTTATAACTACACTAGCTGGAGTACCCATCCATTGGATGGGTGAAATAAAAACTTGTTTGTAACGAAGGATAGGAAATTGTGTTTCTATTTTTTTTCTAACAAAATAAAC
>NW_013894062.1:0-265 GCF_000517525.1 Limulus polyphemus
GGATGGATGATATTCACCACCAAGTGTGTACAAACTTGAAAACGTCTGCTGATTCGATGAAGTTAACTTATGATAAGAGATCTACTGAAGTCAACTTTGTACCAGGAGACAAGGTATGGTTGTATAATCCCAGGAATACCAAAGGGAAGTCTCCAAAGTTGTCATCTCCATGGGAAGGCCCATACGACATAGTTGATCGTCTCTCAGACGTGACTTTCTGGGTAAAATGTGGTCGGCGAGGTAAGCCAAAAGTGGTGCATGCCAA